>NW_017308015.1:136748-173434 GCF_000935625.1 Nanorana parkeri
AATCACATAATTCAGCAATGTAGATCCAGTGTCAATCACAGTAAACAACGTTCCCGCCGGCTACCTGACGCAATGATGATGCTGACCCATTGCTATTCCCAACGCAAATGACAATCCCTAGGGAGCTGCTGAATATCAACTAACTGGCCAGGCATGTTGACTGAGGTAATTGACCAAATATTGTCTTGACATATTTGGTCAGTGCAGTCACGTGGGATGCCAGCTGGCTTGTTTACAATTAGCAACAAGCCAGCAGGAAGTTATCATTTAGTGACAGTAGTGATGCCATCACTAAATTAATTTAAAGTTCTGGCTGCACCAGCTGGCAGTTCAGGTGGATGGGCGAAGTGGCCAAATCTGTAAACGGGCTGGATTTTGGTCAAACTTATGGTCGACCTAACCCCAAAGCTCATCCCTATAGTCTTGCTGTTTATGCAGGATAGTGTTAAGAAGTAGAGATAGGGTCTTTAGTGTTCAACATTGATCCATATTTTGTTGTCTGTTGGCTGACTCATAGCTGCCATTCTAAAGTAATCAAGCATGTCTAGATATACCATGACTCCTATTTTTCTTTGATTGTTGAATTGAGAGGTCCGAAAAGGAAGACTTTATAGGAATGTGTAAGGTCCAAAATAGATAATAGAGCTCCTTGTGGAATTTTTAAAGATGAAAGCCCCGCCTAAGAGCAGTTTGTCCTTCTATAGATTACTTTGGACCAGACACCATGCATGTGCACTACACCAGGGACACCCAGCTGGATTTGTGATCAAAACAATGACCAGCCCAGTGCAGTTGCAGTTATCCTTTAATAGTTTGGATAAAAATGTCCCTTTTTAAATTCACACTTACAAATTATCATCACTGAAAGGAACAAGGACACCATTTGCCTTTGTTACCTTTGTTCTTTACAGCATTTATCTCTTCTGAAATGTGCACTTTAATATACTGTTAGATTTACATACAGTATCTGGCTTTCTTTGCCTAATAAATGGTTCTGAAGGAAGATCATTCAACACCTGTGTTATTTTTGGTGGCATTCCACTTGGCTTCCAAGTACTGTCACATAGGGGGGCTGCTGGAGGAAGTCAGTGGGCTGGCATAGCCTGTTATGACCTTATGGTTCATGCAGTATTATCGGCAGTGTAACATAAAGTGATGCCAACAAATGTAAAAATAAACCCTTGGAGACCATGCATGGGGGGGACACTCGACAGGAGTCAGAAATGTGTTATACAGTCCTTTACACATCTGTCTGAAGGAACCATTTATGAGTTGCCATTGACAGTCTGGGGGTTCAGAAGTTGCCTGTATATGCATTGGATAATGATGTTTTATCAAAGTCTGTTTTAAACATACTAGCTACTAAGCTGCAGGTCAGCACATTCACACATTACAAAAAGCTGCACACAGATCAGGAAATGAAGGGTGTGTGACTTGAACATTTCCAGCATAACTAACGCATTATAAAATTGTGCCTTTGTTTTATATAGTTCCATAATTTTTGCACTACATCAGCTATTTAACTTTTTAAATGTTTTCCTTATCATAATAATGACCTTACCCTGAGTTTGAGTCACATTCTATAGTTTTCCAACTAAATCGGAAGAGAGATTATGGCATGCACAAAGTAGAAGTCATTGATAACACTAATTATGTTCTCTTAGGGAGAAAGTGAGGATTTTATAGATCAAGCATTTTTCTGATGCAAAAAAAGGAAAGATTTTATTTTTGCTTGACTTTGGTTAGCTTGTAACATTTTCTACTGGTATGCCCTTTGTTTATAAAAAAGGGCCTATCACGCAACATTTAAAAAAAAAAAAAAGAAAACACTAAAATGACTACAGTCCAGTAACAGCCAGCGTGTATAGTTAGGGTTTATTAACACATGGCACATGGCAATAAACACTGCCTTTGACATGTATTGGACTGCAGTTTTGATGGATTCTATTTAATAGGCTTAGAGTTTATCCTAACATAAATATTTAAAGCATACCTAAACCCAATAACAAAAAAATGTATATATTGCAGCTCACCAAACTTTAGATATGGTGGCTGCATTAATGTTTCCTTTTTTTCTGCTTCCCCCCCTTTATTTACACCTGATGGTCTGGCAAATAACACACTTCCTGCCTTAATAACACACTTCCTGCCTTAGGGTTTCTCCACTCTATGGAGGAGCAACAGAGCCACCCTTGGACAGCAGCATTGTCACCCTGTGGATAGGGTAGTGTTAGATGTACTAGCAGATTTAGATGGACTTGACTAACAAATTTAAGCTAAACCCCAGCTAACACTTTTTAAACAATTACAGCAACAGTTTTTTTTCCTTTTGGGATAAACGTTTTACATAAATGAGTAAAAGCTGACCATTGTAAGCACCCCTGTCAGTGTTAAATGGTTTGTCCCTCTAACTGCCACTTTTGCTGCTTGGTCTGTTAAAGGAAGATGAAGAATAACAGGCTTACTAGCTGGATCACCAGGTGAACATAAAGAAAGAAAAGCCTGTAAAAGGAAAGAATGCAGCCTCCACATCTAAGAATTGGTAATGCTGCATTATATTACATTTTTGCTTTTGTGTTAGGATACAATTTGAACTATGTTGCTGCGCAGGTTCCTGTAATGTCAACAAATGTAATCTTTTTTTGTAATGCTTGTAATGTATTGTAATGCTTTCAATTAAATCATACAAACAAGATGTATTCAGATGCTTTCTGTTCTAGGGTGACAACACTTACTGCAGTGTTCCCACCCTCTCCTAGACACTGCTGAGATAAACTACAAAGATCCATGGCAATGCACATTCTGCTTTAGCCACCACAGTCATTTTAGCATACTTAACTTGTGGTCCAAAGCTCTGTCAAATGCAAATTATTTATAGTCGCATTTACTTTCACTGTTTTGATTAAATATCAGTGTGGATAGGCATTTGAACACTGCATCTAAACAGCATTCTTTTTAGATTTTGTCAGGCACAGGTTATTCTATTTTAAACCGGTGTGCTGCGCTTGGTTTTGTGATGCGTGCTATGTTTAATCCTTAAATTATGTGATGCTTGTGATACCACAAACTGAAAGCAGTACAAGTGATCGACTCCTACTTGCAACTATATGCAATCCAAAAGTGCATGTGTGCATATATATTAATAATAAATATACGTGTCATATAAATATAAATACTAGATAGTTAGTTGTGACCCAAATATGTAAATAAGTTAGTCATATACTGTATGTGCCATAAAGTGAAAGTACAGTTGTGAATAATGAATTAATTGTAAAGATGGGTCACTCTACCACTTCACAATATTGGGCTAGAAAACAGTAATTTAAAAATCTAGCAAGTTTTGAAATAAAACCACATCTATTGGTATAAGGTGAATAAATAAGTCTCTCTTTCTTTTTTTGTTGTTAAAATTTGTTGGCTTAAAATCCTCTCCCATGTTATAACTATCTTCTTCGCTCCCACTGATGTCTCCCTCTTCTTCTTTGTCACTATCTTGCAGTGCTATGGTGTTCGCATTTAAATTGTTTTTCTGCCATTTATACACAGCGTTAATTGTGAAATCTCCAGCATCCCTAATGTACTTTCTATGCTTCTTGTTTTGTAGAAATTTGTCTTTCTTTGTTAGAAACATATGAGTTTCTTTAGACAAGACAGCAAATTCCTCCGTCTCTTTGAACAAGAATAATTTGTCTTTTAATTCTACAATGTTGCTTTCAACCATCTTTAACTTCCTCTGTTTGCGTTCTATCAATAGTTTCAATAATTTTTGTTCACTTTGGTGAAAAAATGAATACCATTCATTTATTGCCTCTGGATCCTTTAAACCGTCGTTTAGGGGAACATCCCATCTCAGGCTTCTAGGTGTTATGCCCTCTTTCAGATACTGTTCATGTGAGACAATGTCCCACCATAACCTTAGTTGTTTATCGGTTAGGGATTTTAAAGTTTTAAATTCTTTCTGTAAGTCCCCACCTCCAGTGTTTCTAGTGCAAAAAACGTGTTCTAAATTGATATCCCTAACCCTTTTGGTTACCACAGGTTATTCTATTTACCTGTGTTTGAGATAACTGAAATGGAAAGCAAAGCAGAGTAAACACTGCTCAGATGCAGTCTGCCTTTCAGCTTGTACCTGTGTGCGGATTTGGAAGTGGAGGAGCAGAGTATCCATGATCATGTGACTGATCACATGGGCAGAGGGAGAAGAGCCATCAGAAGTAGGACAGGACTAATGAAGAGGAGTGGAGAAGAGCACAAGAGCAGGCCTCCTAATGCAATTCTATTGGTACTTGGGAGTACCTGTTCATCAGCACAATCCTCCGGTAGCAGGCGTATGCATGCATTTGGTGAATATTGGATTTTTTAACATTGAAGCTGTGTTTAGGATTAAAGTTTACAGTATAAATGTGCAGCTGAGTAGCCTTGAGCATTGCCACACAAACAGTTTGAGTAAAAATGAAACAGTTTCTTTGTGGTAAACATAAAGGAAGGTCATGCTCTCCCTATCTCACACCTCTGCCACCAGCTGGGAGGTGAGTAGGATTCTGATCAGGGTACTATTTTAAAATGATATTAAACCTTCAATTTTTTTTCTTTTTTATGATTATGAGGTCCACACTTGCATACATTCACTATTCTTCTTTCAACTTTTGTATTTCCTCATTCTCCTCATTCCCCAAACGGCTCTCCCCCACTGCCTGTTTGCGGGTGTCTCCATCAGCTAGCCGGCTGCTGAGGAGACACCAGTGCGTGCTCGTTCCCAGCTGTGCCCACGCCTATTGACACACACAGCGTGCAGCAAGCAACGCCGTTCCCTCTACCACTCTCCTCCCAACAGATTGATTAATGGCAGAAGGAGCCAATCGCTACTCTACCCATAGTACCCTCCCCCAGAATCAGTTGGGGAACGCCAAGTATCTTCCCAGACCCAGCAGAGGTGATAAGCAACCACAGGTAATTGTGGGGGGATAGGGGAACCTAGGCTTTACTTTGAGGGTGCAGGGAGCTCCAGGGGACAGGAAGAGGATTACCTGGCTTTCCTGATAAATACAACAGTCTATTATGTATAACAACTACTGTGGTAACTATTATTTACTAGCACATAAGACATCTCAAGCATACGGCTTCTTGCCTTTCATTTTAAACCAGTACTCACCAGTTGGTGACACACAAAAAGTATTAAAAATACAATTAAGTAATATGTAATGTATGCATTTTTAATATAATTAAAAACAGGATGTGTGAATAAGGGGCATGTTAGTAAAATATCAAATTGTAGTTAAGAAAACATATAAGAGAGCCTGCTCCCTATAGCCATTTAGATTTGCACTAGTAATCTCTTTCTCTGCATTCTGAACATGTGGGTTTTAATGAATGGGTTAATGCAATAGCCAGATAGCACAAAGCAGTTTGGAAGAATAACAGGGGCGCCAAAGTGGTTGGCTTGGGGAATAAGATAATTTTTTCTTCTATACACATCTTTATTTAATATGTTATAATATGTTATTATATAAATCAGATTCGAGTAGTAACTTCTCAAACTTTGGAAAAAACACTATGATACAGAGTGTGATTTTGAATGATACATACCGTGGTCCAGTTTACGAAAACTAGACCAAAGAAATTAGTAGCAAAACTACATTTACTCATAGACAAACAATCACATTTCTTGCATAATTTGAAAGATAAAACCAAATTGGCGCTGTAAATCAGTAATGTGCTATAGCATCGTTTCAGGCCGGTTACATACAGAAATGAAAAACTTCGTCTGATTGCTGACTAAACTACAATTGAGAGGTAAAACAGAACAATTTATGACAGGTAGCAATGACTGAAGTGGTTAATTCTACATTTTATCTACCCTAACTGATGGAAGGTATGGGAATGAATCTCTGAAATGGTATAGGTACCTTTTGTCTGTCTGGAATGTCATCCTCCGAGTTCTCATCCCATGTAGAAGTGTAAAAACTGTTCAGCATTATAAATTCCTGTAATAAATGCAAACCAGCTCTAAAGAAATAAATGGATGACCAGTGCACAATTCTCAAAGTAGATGTGCTGAAGAGGGGTTATCCCTAATCCAAAAGCTGCCTTCCAGATGTGTCCCTGGGTTTCAAGTCGAAATGGTTTATAAAGGAGATCCATTTTGGAGATAGCCTGTAGGTATTCCTAGACTTGCACACTTTAGTGAAAATGGAAGACTGAGCAAGTATTGCTAGGTTAGTTACATGTAGACTTGTTAGGCTCCATTCACGCCTATACTTTTGGTGTTTTTAGAAATTTCTTCGGCAGAAACGTGCAAATTCCTGCAGCAGGAATCCCTAATCTGCCGCTTACAATCGGCAGCTATCACCCGTTCAAGTTAATGATTGGGTGAAAGCGGCAGAACGCTGGCACACCACATGTAATTGTATCACACGGGAATCAATCAATAGCCCTGTCCGCAAGATCAACCAGTCCAGAGATAGTAATCTCTTCTGCCGCTTTCAAATGTGGCCGCTGTCATCCAATCATTAACTTTAACACAAGTTTCTGCTCCAGGAATCCCTAATCGCACCTAAAAATATAGGTGTGAATGAGGGCTTAGATTACAAAAAATAGAAGCAGTAATTTTTTATTTTTTTTTAAAGTTATGTAGTGTGAATAAGAACATGTAACACATAAAATAGCTGTGTACCCGATTTTGTTGCAAATTTGGACATACACTTAATGTCAATGTGAGCTGGCATGGACGTCATGTTATATAATATAAAGTCATGTAGTATTTTCTTCACTCAGCTGGTTCATATGGTAAGTAGGACATTTTTTTTTTAAATACACATTTTATCTGGTTATATAGATTACCTTTATGTTTAATCCCAATATTAGCCATGAGTAATGCATAAACTGATATTCAAAATAAAACACAATTAGACATTCTGACAAGTGTAGAAAGCCCCTTAAATTCCCTCTGTTCTGGTTATTTATCACCATCAAACATCATTGTGTTTAGGGATTTTTTCGATATAAAAAAAACCAAACACTTTTGTTGTAACAGAAGGTTATATCTTTAGATGCAGGTGTAGGATCAGATTTCTCCTGAAACGCCCAATACCACAAAGGTTTTAATCAGCTGGAAACTTAAATATTTAAGGCCACAAACCTACAAAACTCACAGGGCTGATTCACACCTTGAGCAATGGGCTGTGTTGGCCAGCATTAATCCACACAGCCCACTTCAACAACAAGTAAAAATACATTGTTTTCAATGGACCCAAATCATACCAATGTGCTGTGTGAAAATACTGGATTTAAACACAGCGCAACAGGCAACATTAAAGAAGTTGTCATTGGGCTCCTGCTGTGAAAAAAGAAAAATGTACAAAACTCAGCATATTATATAAAACGCATATTGCCACAAGTCTGTTTAAAGCACATCAGTGCATGCTAACCGCAAAGCACATGGTGTGAATCCAGCCTAAAAGGACTGTAAACTTAACCTTAGAATTTGTGTTTTGTTCTCCTAGCCCATAGGCAGCACAGACAAACAGGGGTTAATTTATATATATATTTCAATATCCGTCTGGATGTCACAACATTTCTTAAAACTCAACCTTTCAAAAACTGAGCTCATGGTATTTCCTCCCGCCCGTGCACCTTCCCCCAACGTTTCCCTTGAGATTGTTAACACAACTATCCAACCCTCCTCCCATGCCAAGGTCCTAGGTGTCATCCTTGACTCAGACCTCACCTTTCTTCCCCACATCCAATCACTATCCAAATCCTGCCCCCTTCACCTTCGTAACATCTCCAAAATACGCCCCTTCCTCACCAAAGAAACCGCAAAATGACTCATCCACTCACTTGTTATATCTCGTCTTGACTATTGCAACTCCCTCCTCATTGGCCTTCCACAACACAGGTAATCCCCCCTTCAGTCTATCATGAATGCAGCTGCCAGACTCATTCACCTAACCATTCGTTCAGGGTCTGCAACCCCCCTCTGTCAATCTCTGCACTGGCTTCCACTCGCCCAAGGGATAAAACTCAAAATATTAACAGTCACTTACAAAGCCATCCACAACTCTGCCCCCGGCTATATCTCAAACCTTGTCTCAAAGTATTACCGTCCCCTCCGCTCTTCCCTAGACCTCCTGCTTTCTGGCTCCCTTGCCAACTCCTCCCATGCTCGCCTCCAGGACTTCTGTAGAGTCTCTCCCATCCTCTGCAACTCTTTACACCAACCTGTCTGTCTGTCTCCCACCTTGACTGCCTTTAGGTATTCCCTAAAGACTCATCACTTCAGGGAAGCCTATCCCACCTCAAACTAACTGCTCAACCATCACGCAATTCACCACCTCAAACAATTCATCCCCACACAGCTACCTCCTCACTCATGTATCACCTCCCCCTCCCTTTTAGATTGTAAGCCCTCATGTGCAGGGCCCTCCTGACCATCTTGTCTTGAATTGTATTGTGATTGTAATGTCTTCCTTATATTGTAAAGCGCTGTGCAAACTGTTGGCGCTATATAAATCCTGTATAATAATAATAATAATAATTCATCTTCCAGCAATCTAATAGGGCATAATAAGCAAAGGTTAGTCAAGCATCGAAACGTATTAACTATGTCTTTAGATGCTTTGCAGAAACCAGAGAACCTGAGACACCCAACATACAAACTGAAGGGGCACAGCCTCTCATTGGAATCTAACCTAGGACAAAGCAGCAAGTTCTAACCAATTAGTCATCATGCTGCCCGGTGTATGTACTTGCTATCATACTCTAGTATTGACATCCCTGTACGCACAGGATTACATGTATATAGCAGGGGCCCCCGGCCTATGGTTAGACTAGTCCCATGAATCTACCATTTAATGGAGATGAACAAAGGCAGACCTGTTTGATGTCCAGCCTGTGTGACAATCTTGGGTTCTTCCATAAGATACAATGGGGAATGTAGACAGAAAGGGACAAAGAGTGTATTATGTCCAGGTAAAGGTTCAAGTGGAAAACACACAATTATAACAAAAGATATATACTATCATTTATTTATCTAGAAACATGAATATTATTCAAAAAATCACAGAAGGATCTACATATACCCCCCTCCCCCAAAGACACAATTACACAAACAACTTCTCCCTCCCCTAAAAAACAGTGTAATGGCTCAACAGGGTTCCAAAAATAAACAAAAAATCTATTGTTCTGTATAGCAAAATATAAAGTGCCAATGTAGAGACTAGCGTTTCCTTAATAGCAAATATAAGTCCCAAATCCAGGTATCCAAGCAATAAATAAGCAATGTAATAAGATTAAGCAAATTACCACAATAAACCATAGATGGTATAGATAAATACCAATATGATAACAATGTTAATTTCTCAAATGGTGAGGAAACTGGGCGTCCTGAGGTACTTGCAAGCAGAAGCCCCTGCTACACAATATTTACCACCAATATCCTGATATTAATAAATTATAAGACAATGACAATGCCCCGGCACACCCTCCAGCCTTGTTGGATGATATGGACGCTGAGTATGACTTCATAAAGGTCAAGTTCCTCCCCCCCAACACGACACCTCTTCTGCAGCCCATGGACCAGCAAGTGATCTGCAACTTCAAGAAGCTGTACACAAAGGCGCTCTTCACCAGGTGTTTTAATGTCACTGAAGAGACGTCCTTGACTCTGAAAGGGTTCTGGAAGAAACATTTAAATGTCCTCCACTGCATCAACCTCATTGACAAAGCCTGGGAAGATGTCATGTACCGGACCTTAAGTTCAGTCTGGAGGAAACTGTGGCCAGAATGTGTCACTGAACGTGACTTTGAAGAGTCTGATGCACAGGTAGTGGAGGAGACTGTGTCCATGGGCAAGAGTATGGGTCTGGACGTCGATGGTGCAGACATTGAGGAGCTTGTTGAGGACCATAAGGAGGAGCTGTCGACTGAAGAACTTGCTGAACTCCAGAGTGAGCAGCAGAAGGCACTTGTTGAAGAACATTCCACTGAGGAAGAGGAAGAAAGGGAGGAGGTTAGCAGTGATGTGATAAAATCCATTATGGAAAAATGGAATGAGTGCCAGGATCTCTTTGAGAAACACCACCCCAACATAAACTGTAACGAACAGAGTGTTGAATCTGATGAACGACAACGTGGGCTCTCATTACCGTTATGCAGCGCAGGAAAAAAACAAGTGACATTAGACAGATTTTTCGCTAAGAGACAAAGAAGAGAGGAAACCCCTGAAGGAGATCTCCCAGATGTCCTTATGGACGGGGACTCTCCCTCCAAACAATAACCTCCCCACCTACCTTCCTGTCCTCCACACCAGAAGTCGCCTCAAGAAAGGTTAGTGTTCACTCTCTTCATACTGTACTGTACTTTGTTTCATATTTTTGTGGTTAAAAACTTTTTTTTACATATGATTCAGAACGGATTAACCTCATTTACATTGAACCCTATGGGAAAATTTGATTCTGTTCACGACTAAAATCGGTTCACGACCACATTCGTAGGGGTCAGAATGGATTAACCTGATTTACATTGAACCTTATAGGGAAATTTGATTTGGTTTGCGACCTATTCGGACCAGAATCGTGGAACCAATTAAGTTTGTGAACCGAGGTACCACTGTATATGGAGTTTGATACTGCTGAGCAAAACCATTGCTGGAGATCACTGTGTCTTCACATGTATAAAGTATCACTGGGAAATACCATCACCATACATTGTGGGAACTTATTGGCCATGACTGCTGTTTAAAAACTTGCTTTTATGTGCTCGTGACAATCTATAGTTAAAAATAAAGAGCAACCACATTTAAGGACTGGTAAGCTGCTATATAGTAGTCAAAGTGGACCAAAACCCTAACCTAGGTTGCTAAAAAAAAGCACTAAGAGCATCTAGCTCCCGATTACCAACCACAACCATGCCAGTGGGACACAGAGGTCATGTCCCATCTCAGTAGCTGTGTTCAGGTACCAACAGCAAGAGGGGGCTCCATTCTGCCTATAGGTATAGGTTGGGGGTTGTACAATACGTCTGGGTTAAGTAAGGCTAGCCATACATATTTAGACTTTTAGAGAGAAGTCAGTCAATTTCCCCATCCACGTTGAGCAGCATGGATGGAGGAATCTCCCCTACCTTCTATTGCATTCTGTATCTCAAAGGAAGCAGTGACTGCTCATCTCACAATTTTCCACCTGACTCCTTTGATTTTTTTAATTGACTTTGGTGGAACCGGGTGGTGCTGAGTGGGCCACCCATGGCTTGAGTTTCAGCCTATTCAACAGAAAGTTTGAGTCATGCACAAACAGCTTCAGTACTACAAAAAATCAGGCAGAATGTCATAAGAGTTGTATTTATAAAAGTGAGATGCATCACATGCCTCCAAATAAACTATACAGGCATGTGAAAAACTTAATTTAGTGTTCTAAGATTAGAAGAAGGAATTCCACTTTAAGTAATACACTCTACAAAGTGATGGTGTAATACTTGAAACCATCCACATTGTTGGAGCCATATCTCTGCAAAGTAAGATGCTTGCCTAGAGGTTTGCTATACAAATCTGGCCCTCATCCCAGGATTTCCCTTCCACAGGGAACAGTTGGGCTTGCAGCAGAGAGCTCCAGGCCAGCTGCTACTCTGTGATTCAAGATTCTTCACGTCTGAGTAAGATCGGAGGGAATGCTTCCTTCACACAGCAAAAAGTTGCTGGCAAAAGTTTTACAACCTGAGAGTTATATTTTCTTTTTACAGCTTGAAGTGAAATGATGCCTCAGAGAGATGCAGGAATTTAACCCCTCCATTTCCACACCTGAAAGACAGGAGACAGGATAATACTAAATGATACATGAAAAGAAAACAGCAGTCATGAAGTCGTTATCCTGTCTGCCGGAAAGCATGGTTTAACACACAATTACCTGTAATTGAAATGTATACTTTTAAACACATGCACATCCGCATGTCTGAGTACTGTAATTCAAAGGTCATGATTCACATCCAGTGACAACTGCTAGTTTAGCTTTAATCATATATATGGGCTCTTCTACGGACCTATGAGTGCAACCTACAACTTAACGCTAACATTGGATATTTTTCCTAATCAGCTAGGAAAAATAGATCCTTACACTGACATGAACTACGTTCCTCAAGATTGAAACCTTAAGGCTCTGTTCACACCTCTGCGTTTAGCACACATATCGGGATGCAAAACAATGTATGTGCCATAAGGAAACATGTTAACCAATGAGCCTGTTCACATCTATGCCTTGCACTTAAAAATGAGGCATGTCCTTCTTTTTGTGCATTTTCATGCGCAGCGAGACCCATAGAAGGCTGTGAAAATGCATGTATAGTGTGTTTTAATGCGTTGGCAGCCCCTGGCAACACGCTTCTCCCCTGGATACCTGCCATGTGCTCACACACCAGGCAAGATGACTGCTGCAGAATTTCTATATGATATAGAAGCACTCATCAGGGAGGAAAGTAGCTTTCCTCTCCTGTATGACGCCTCTCGCTGTCACTACTAGGCATGAGCTGAGATTCGGACTGAACTCAGTTGAACCTTAACACCTCCGAACACAGAAAATGCTCTTTCGTGCCTGGATGGAAACTCCTCCTGCTTCCGCCTAATCAGCTGCAGCCGGGGAATTTCCCGCTCACAGCTGCACGTAAGTAAGGCTTCGTTCACACCTGGGCGTTTTGTTGCTCAAAGCTAAGCATGACAAAACACTCAAGACAAGGAATCCCATTCATTTCTATGACCCCAGTTCATACCTGATAGTTTTATTATGTGTTTTGTTACACACAGTTTCCCATTGAGGTCTGTGAGACCAAAAAGCACTGCAACCTGCCTAAGAGTAGTTCATGTACATTTTCCAGCAACAGGAGTTCCTCTGCTTGTGAGAAAGTATTAGGTGTGAACAGGGACCATAGAAATTACTGGGATTCCTTGTCTTGAGCGTATGTCGTGTTTGCCTTTGAGTGACAAAATGCCTAGGTCTGCACTCTGCACAGGAACTAAAGGGGCGGGATGCAGGGATGTCATTGACCTTATATGGCTACACGGCTTTATTAGGTAAATGGCATTTGCCTAATGTGGTCATATATGGTAAATTATGTCAGCAGAAGTCCACAACAATGATATCACTGCAGGAAATCAATCCTCATTGGCAAAACCAAAACATGTGACACATTAAAAGATGGATTATTGCATAAAAAACACAATACAAAGCATAATGAAAACACATGTATATATGCAGGGGCGGACTGACCATATGGGCAGTCGGGCACTGCCCGAGGGCCAGCGGCCAAGAGGGGGCCTCTCACCAACCCCCCACATGTCCTTTCGAGCCCGCATGGAAGGGGACGCAGCTGTGTTAAAGCAGCAACGCAGTGTTGCCCGCCTTCCGGGCCCACCAAACATTGCCATTGCCGCTTTAACAAAGCTGCATCTCGTAGTTTGACAGCGGCGTGGCCGAGAAGAGCTCGGAGGTAGGGGATGTGTCATGCTAGATAGAGGCTGGGGGGGCCCTACTGAGATCCGATCCGGAGCCCCCACTGGTTGAGTTCTACTATTTACAAAAACGCCGACTGTTACCTGGGAATCGGGAGCCCTGATGCTGGTATGTGAACTTAATGGGATGATTTTAACCTTTCAGGCTCCATTCACATACAGCGTTTGCGTTTCTCGTGCGGTTTTCCGTACAAAAGACCGCACAGGACAGGAACGCTATATATGAAGCAACTGCACAGATTCCGCTTGTTTGTGGCCATTATATAGCTGTGTACGCGTGGAATCTGCCGGAGTATCGCGCTTGCACTATTTTGGGGTTCGTACGGGGTAAAGCTCCATTCACACTGGAGCCGCTGTCCGTGTGTATTGAGCTGTATGAATACGTGCGGAGCCGCTCTAAACAGAAAAAACAATGCACTTTAATGTGCATTGTTCAGACTATTGCGGGGCCATGTGGTACGAAAAAAGCAAGCACGATAATCCGGCACATTCGCAGCTATATAATAGTTGCAAATGAGTGGAATCCGTGCAGTTGTTTCACATATAGTGTTTGCGTCTCGTGCGTTCTTCTGCATCAGAAACGCAAACGCTATATTGTGTATAGAGCCTAATAATGTGTTGGAAATAGAAAATGAGAGATTGTCAGATCTGTGACTGGGAAGAACCCCAAAACATGAAAAGGGGGGAAGGGCGGAACGAGGCTGAAAATCTTTAATATTGAAAGCCCTCCTTTAATTATAGTCATTTTAAAGAACTCTGACATAAAATCACATTCACTCTTTTTTTTACATTCACTCCTCTGTTTTAGATACAGTGCATTTTAGGTGCATTATATATTTGGATGTGCTTTACATGTTTTACCAAACATCCCTATCAGAGGTATTGGAATTTGGGGGTACTTGGACAATGACACACTGACACTTGGGGGTCCAAAACAATAACACATTGACACTTGGGGGTCCAGAACAATGACACACTGACACTTACATAGTTACATAGTATTTGAGGTGGAATAAAGACACAGGTCCATCAAGTTCAACCTATTGCGTGTATGTATGCGATTCTGCACTGCCTGCGTGTGTACGAGTCCCTGTTTGTTCTTGTTTCTAAGGGTACCTGTACCCCTCTATGTTACGGTCTCTGAGGAAGTTGTCCAAATGCTTTTTGAATGATTCAGCACTCTCAGCTGATACTAATGCTTGTGGCAGCGAGTTCCAGACTCTAACCACTTTAACTGAGAAGAATCCCCTACACCCCTTGTGCTTAAATCTTTGCTCCACCAGCTTTAGGTGGTGGCTTCTAGTTCTTGTTATGGAGTTTATAGTAAAAAGTTTATGGCTGATGTTGCTATCCCCATTGAACATCTTGTACATCCAAATCATGTCCCCCCTTAATCGCCTAATTTCTAGCGTGAACATGTTCAAATTTAGCAACGTTGTCTCCTAGCTTTGGTCCTCCATCCCCTTAATTAGTTTTGTTGCCCTTCTCTGGACTCTCTCCAGCTCCAGGACATCCTTCCTGTGTATTGGTGACCAAAACTGGACCGCATACTCCAGATGAGGCTGAACTAGTGATCTATAAAGTGGCAAAATTATAGATTTGTCCCTACAGTACATTCCCTTTTTAATACAAGACAGTACTCTGCTTGCTTTGTTTATCACAGCCTGGCATTGCAAGCTATTACTCAATCTGTGGTCTACAATGACCCCCAGATCCTTTTCCATTTCTGACTTCCCTAGTGGAGTTCCCATTAATGTGTATTCCACTTGCCTATTTTTAACCCCCAAAGTGCATTACTTTACATTTATCAACATTAAACCTCATCTGCCATATAGTTGCCCACTCCCCTATTTAATCCAGGTCCTCCTTTAACCCCTTCGTGACTGACGACGTACAGTGTACGTCGCCAGCATCGGGGCTGTTTAAATGTGGCACTGTGTCAAACTCCTTCGAAAAATCCAGATACACCACATCCACGGACCTACCTCCATCCAGATCTCTACTTACCTCTTCATAGAATGTCAGTAGGTTGGTCTGGCAGGAACGGTCCTTCCTAAACCCATGCTGGTTATCATTTATTATACCATTTTCATGAACAAACACTACTAAGTAGTATTTTATCATTCCCTCTAACAGTTTGCATACTATTGATGTAAGACTGACTGGTCTGTAGTTCCCAGGCTGGCATCTTGACCCTTTTTTTGAATATCGGTACTACTGTAGCCTTCCGCCGGTCACTTGGTACTCTACAGTGTGTCATTGTTCTGGGGGTCCAGAACAATGACACACTGACACTTGGGGGTCCTTGCAAGACCATTGCATCTGCCCCTGGTGAGACCTCTGCATCTGCCCCTGGTGAGACCCTCAGCAGGTCAGCAATGCATTAGTGCTGGTTTATGGTCTGTCATGCATTAGTTCTGGTCTTTTAGTGAATTGGCCCACTATTTTGAAAATAGTGTGGTGAAATAATTCCTGTAACCCAATAATGTTTATCCAGGTAGGGCTTGTGGGTGGGGCTTGTATATGGTTGGAGCACAAGGGGTCCCCATATTCTTGTATTGCCCTTGGGCCCCATGTGTTGTCAGTCCGCCCCTGTATATATGCTATAACACTCAGTAAAAAAAAAATGCACTAAAAAAACAGAAAAAAGCGTTCACAGATAGATGTGATTTCCCTCTGAAGACCACTATGAAAAGCTCCTGCAAGTAGTAGCCTCTTCATTATGCACCACCGGGAGTTACAAAGTCAGATGTGAGTGTTGCCTACAAGTGACACTGTCACTGCTCAACACCTATTTACAAGAGTTATTGCCTGGACTGAGTACCAATATGTGTTATATCTATTTCAAAAAGGAGAGTTTTCCTCTAAACCAGGGGTCCCCAAACTTTTTAGTAGGAGCGCTATATAGTATATTTTACAAATTAAAAATATAGGACAGATTTAATAATTAATAAATAAAACTGAAATGAATAATTCCCCCTTACATTCAGGAGTGTCCAGCAGAGTCTCCTTTTACATGCGGGAATGCCCAGCAGAGCCCCCTCTTACATGCAGGAATGCCCAACAGAGCCCCCTCTTACATGCAGTAATCCCCAGCAGAGCCCCCTCTTACATGCTGAAATGCCCTGCAGAGCCCCTTTTACATGCATTAATTCTGCAGTTTCTGAGTCTGCTCTCCAACATTGTGATCGTGCCTCATATGTGACAGTTTCATTTTAATTCAACTCTCGCATTTTGTAAAAAATTTAGTGCTGTCAGAAAATGAGAATTATGCTCTTGGAGGTATTAAATAATGAAATAAATATGTATTAAATAATGCTCTATTGCATCAGTGTGAATGAAATGATGGCAGTGGGACCTTTTCTGATCTGGCAAGAAGAGAAGAAACACTTTACTGACCCATAAGCTGCAAACACTGCAGTTTGAGGAAGCCGTTAGTCCTAAACTTTGTACCTTCGAGAGTGCTCAGATCATATTGCTTAGCAATAGGTGTCTGGCTTATGGGAAGAGGTTGGTTGCTTATTAATGATTTAACTCAGAGTGTCATGTGCGTGCTGTAAAATGACAGGCGCCAGCTTGATCTTAATTACACAAAGATGGACAGAATGGATCCACACGAGGAGGAGGCAGAGGGTGAAATGTTCAATGTTTCTTTGGGAGACGAAAGTACAGGTAAAAGATCTTCCTGCTTCCCATAACTTGAGAGATCTAAGGATATAGTTATTTAACTAAAGATCATTGGTGTCCTGGCTTTGCAGCTAAATATACAGTAATAGTAAATTCTGAAATTTATACAACCCTGATAGCGCAGCCAGCCTTGTGACCTGGATTTTCTCTGTACAGGGGCTTGCATAAGGAAGACAAAGTCAAATTTAGGTATTTACACTAGCTGCATTTAAAAAGCATTTCTTGAAAAAAATATATACAGTATATATTATCTGCCCGGAGTTCAGCTTAAATTGTATTTTCTGTCATCTTTCTCTTTGTTTTCCACTAACAGTATTTGTTAAACCAGTTCCAGGCTGGGGGAGCCCAGAGCAGCTTTGCAGGTGTGGTGAGCTCGGGCTTCCAACCCACCCCACCGGCTTCACTTCTAAACAGGTTCCATGCTT
Source organism: Nanorana parkeri (assembly GCF_000935625.1). NCBI lineage: Eukaryota > Metazoa > Chordata > Amphibia > Anura > Dicroglossidae > Nanorana > Nanorana parkeri. Next base: position 154,356 of record NW_017308015.1, read on the forward strand.
TGGCAGTAGGCCTGGAGAGGAATCTATTTACATATCTTAGAGGAAGCCTCTGTTTCTTCCATGGTTCCAGTTCCAGTCCCAAGGAGGATCACATCACACACCTGGGGCCAATGCCACACCGGGCCCAGGCAATGTGTCAACTGCACCAGAGGAACCTACCCGGCCATTGCCACTGACTGACCTGCCACCACTAGACCACCACACACTCCTGCCCTGAACCAGCTGCTCCACTGGGTTCCCCAGGAATAGGCCACACTAATAGAAGAATAATGCAAACAGTCTATAGTCTTTCATTTCCATGGCCATTGTCAGTCCACGTCAGACTTACAGGAAGAACTGCTCTCTCAATAGTTTCCAGCTACACTGGTTAAACCCACTTGGAGCAGGAACAGCGTCATTGCCCCAAGGGGAACATCAAAATCTAGGAAGGTACATCTTGCTAGCTGTGGCTCTGTCTCTCCAATGAGGGCCCACAACAGGTTTGCACTGCTTCTTCCTTTCTCAGCTTCCTCAGCTTCCTACCACTGACTTCCCTGTGAATGTTCCTTCCCTGCTATATACTGTATATCCTCTAGCTGGAAGACAGCGACTCTTGGAGGGTAACTAAGGGTAGTACACTACTGCACCCTCATAGACAGTAATAGAGCCTTACAAGCAAGTCTACTTACAGGTGAGGTGTGGTTTATGTGTCATGGTTTCAGCTGCCGTTGTGATATGCTGGGCTTCTGGTGTGTTCCTATGCCTTTAAGGAGGTTGCGCTACCTCCTGGCGAACCTACACCCAATTTATCCTGTGCTCTAAGTATGCTCTCATAGATTAGAGTTAGGACCTCATTATACAGAGGGGCCTTGACGAGGCAGTGCAGTCTAAACATATTTTGCAAAAGTTGTGCAACTAAAACCTCTGTTTTTAACCTTAGTAATTAGACAGTGAAGGGGATTTATCAAAACTGGAGCAGATAAAATCTGGAGCAGTTGCCCATGGCAACTAATTGGCCTCTATCTTTCATTTTAAAATCTTAACTGAACAAACTGAAGAGAGAAGCTGATTGGTGGCCATGGATAGGTGCTTCAGATTCTGTCTGCTCCAGTTTTGATAAATTCCCCCCAATCTAGTTGCCTCCAGGATGGTAGAATGAAATAATGCCCACTGATTACTAACTAATGCTATTTTCGCCAACCTTTTAGCCCCATTTCAGCAATTTGAAAACTGCAATTTGTCAATCAACAAGATATCATATTTCTCCTGGGGCTTGTATAATACACCAGGTCTAAAGGAATATCCCTCTCTGTTTGGTAAGCATACCCAGAGGGATTCGAGTAGTTAATGTGTTTTTTTTTAATTAATGTTAGTTTTATGCTATTATTTACATAAATGCCAATTCCATCTCCCCTCTTTCCTACTTGGCTTGACTGTATAGTGAGTATCCTGGTATATATTTTTCAGTCATTTGAGTCCCTGAACCATGTCTCTGTAATCCGAAAAAGTCCAAGTTATCCCTAGACATACGAGCTGTTAGCCTATTTTGGGTGTACACTGTTCTATTTTTTTCGTTCAAACTGCCGGCTGAATGAAGAAAATAGAACAGATTCCTACATTAATGATTACGAGCGTTGATCAAGGTATCTCCTGTTGTTTACATTGTATTCTGACAGTGGTCGCTGGCTGCTGTCAGAATTACCCAAACAGAGTGAGCAGCTTATTAGCTGCTCGCTCTGTTCGGCCGAGAAATTTCTGACATGCTCCTTCAATCAGCTGATCGAGGGATGATGGTTGAAAGGGTGCAGCTCTTAATGAACCGGCCGGAATTCGAAGCATGTATACCAAGCTTTACAAAGCTTATTACCTAAACTATGAGCATTAGTGCACATGATGTGACAAACACTGCTATCTACTGTTGGAATTTTAATAGCAGAATATTTAACTACAATAACCACCAAACCAGCCAAGTCCTTAGAAACAGAAACCCTCACATTTGTTTTCACTGGCTGGGGAAAGAAATGTTCTGTATCAATTAAATCTCTGCCCCATTTCTGAGTTTAAAGGCATGTTCAAGAAAACTCCTGAAATCCATACTAAGTAACTTAGTACATGTATGTGTGAGGGATGCAGACCACCTCTTTCATACAGCTAATATCAGACCACCTGCTACCATCATGACTAACATACCCAAAATCTGCAATATGACTTTTTTGCAATATCAACATGTAAGACCACTAAATGTAAGACCACTTGATGGTAGCACCAGGTAAAAAAAAAACTTCTATCCATACTATCCATATCCTATCCATACCATTTCTTAAAGAAACGCCTATTACAGTTGAATCATCAAGAAGTTGACTTGTCTTTTCAAAAACCTCATCCGTGACACTTGCCTGGTTTTTTTTTTTTTAACAATGTATTTTTTTCGGTTTTCACAGGTAAAGGAGACATTGAATATAGGGTACAATACAAGTAACGTACGCAAATTATAATGTACATAAAAGTCCAAATTGGATACCATTACTATATGTCTGTCCCTATTAACAAATAGTGATCATAGGAAAGTTTTAGAAAAGGGTGAGAGGGAAGAAGAGCGGGGGAGAGGGGGTGGATTGGGTATCAGATCCATCGGTGTGATGCCACAGCTGGTTGTGGTGAAGAGTAGGTCAGTAGGGCAGCCGCCCGTTGTCAACTAGAGGCACTCCCGATTTTGAAATAGCAGTCTCTTATAGAAATCTAAGGGTGTCCCCGCTTAGGTCCGGGTGTTGATATAGCACCCAAGGTTCCCATATCATTAAGAACTTGGCATGTGTATCTTTCAGAATACTGGATAATCTTTCGTTAGTCATAATATTCTCTAATCTTGAAGTAAACTCGCAATATGGCAGGATTTGTTTTTTCCAGTTGTTTGCTAAGGTCAACTTGGCTGCCAAGAGGATCTGATGTGCTAGTGATCTTTGGGAGGCGGTTAGACCGGGTATGGTACTGTGTAGCAGAGCTTGAGTGGGATCCTTGGAAATGCGGGTGTGAAACAGACTGGAGAGTAAGCGAAAGATTCTAGTCCAAAATCGTGAGGCAAACGGACATGTCCACCAAGTGTGGAGCATGTCACCACTTGACTGGTTTTTAACATCAGATATAAAATGGACTTTTGTATGGAATGTATCCTTAAACAGTGCACTTCCTGGTATGTTAGTGTGCCTAGGCAAGCCCCCACCTTCAGCCCTATAGTTGTATATCGCCAGTGTGTAATCTAATACACTACTGATTCTGACTGCTAGTTTTAGCAGATTTTGGAGTGAGATTTGTGGATGTTATTGTTGTACTACTCACTGCTTTCCTTACTGGAGGCTTTGATGCGAGGAAGCAAAGCTCTGCCTCAACCTAGATGAATGCTCCCATACAGAGACACAGTGCAGAACAAGGCATGGTATGTCAGTAATGATGACTGCTCAGCTGCAGGAAGTCCACAGGCAATACTAATAACTAGTACTCTGTCCTTTGCTTGCACTATTATTTTGGGCACTTTTTCCAGAATTCAGGTACTCTAGAATCTGTACATATAGTTGAAATAGTGGTCCCTTGATATGGCTGACTGACCACTGTCAAGGGGAATTCTATGTGATTGCTAGGTCCAATTTTCCAATGTGTCCCCCTTCCCCCTTGCTAAAACACTAAGTTCCAGTTTAAAAAAAATCACATGCAGGGGGAAAATGTTACATAGTATGCTTACCTTTCCTCTGTCTATAGGCAAGGGTGATGTTATCATCCTTATTAAGAGATCTGGGGAATGTAGAGTAGCCCAAATATTGGAGTAGTCGCCATTTCCCTGGACCTCATTATCAGGGTGATGACAACACCTTCAAGGTAAATGTAAGTATATTAGCTTTTTCCCTCCAACTGGAAATATCTTTACACTGTAGTCATTATGGGCTACTATCTCTGTGGGACATGTCAAAAATATTGAGTCCATGGTATTCTGGTGCGAAAAGTGGGGAGATGATACTTGTTTTATTCAGCTATCAAACATTAGAGTTTATAGATGTTCCAAGAAGCTCCTGCTAGGGCTGCTCTGGGACAATCTGTCTTGAAAATAACCATATAACAGACATACTGTATAGTACACTGGTAGGGGTCACTTCTGTCAGGTGGTCTTGGCCTTTCTCAAACAGTTTGTGAGAATAAAAAGCAATCCCCCGGCTCTTGAGTGAGTTCATGTGCACAGTACTTTATTCACATAAATACATACTTCCATACATACATAGCATGATATCTGTGTCAAGATCCGGACAGATCTGTTGAGCCTGTTGTCCTCACAGACAGTACTAAGTGGATGATAAGAAGTTCCTACAAAAAAGAGGACAAACAATCTTGATTAGCCAAAAGCAATAGATTCCTTTCTTGTACCTGTGTAATATACTGTATATTCTAGCAATGCATGTTAGTGACACAAGGCACCATTTATTGTATCTCTTTTAAGTGGTCTATTACCATTGGTTTTACTGAGATAAATAATTTCTCATGTGCATAAAGTTTTACAGTAACTGTGAATCTTTCAGCAGAAAAAGTAGAATTGTCTGACCAACTTAGATTAATTTTGTTTCTTCCTTTCATGTGCATTCCCATGATTCAAATAAAATAAATGGACATAATTTTCAGAAGTTTCTGCCAGAACTGAAATTCTTAATTGGAAATGGATAAATCTGAGGTTGCATAATTACTTATCCACGGTGAAACTTGCTGATTTTGTAAGTGGAAGATAATGTAAAATGCACTGTCACAGACACCTACTCGGATCTGACAAAGACCTTCGAGGGGACATATAAAAAATGCAACAAGAAAGAAATAGATTAACACTGGTTCATCGTTAGAAATGACTGTAGGGTCAGTAATGGCCTGACCAAAATTATAAGCTTCCTTTTCTGTGCAAAGCTCTGGAGAAAACCCATTTAGCATAAATAAATGATCTTATGTGTAATATACCGATTACTTCAGCGAGCAAAGGATCCGTATTATGCATGGATAGAATTGGTCACTTTGAAGAATAATTAGAAATTCTTTCCAAGTACACTTACACAGGAGGCATAATGCAACACTGAAGACTGAAACACTAGCAGTGTTATTTATCACAATCTACAGCAGTGATAGTAATGGCTTTTTTTTATAAATATAAGAAATTCTGCACAAATTGAGGCATGAAAAATAGTCAGCACTTTTAGTATTATACCTTTGCTATGTGGGTCCTAGTGCAGCAATGATATGAGATGCAATGACATCATCAAACATTACTCACAGTGATGTCAGTGCCTATGTGTTTTTGGAACCTTATCATGCAGAGGTGCAGCATGTAGAGGACTCCAGAATCTCAGTGGCAGTCACACTTTAGCACTACCCACCCTCTGGGACAGGGTTTGCTCTGTACCCTTGGTAGACCATCAGTGAGAATATTTTAACATGTGTCATCCCACCAAAAAGAGTTCCCTCAGATGTCATGGTAAACTGGTAAGTTCCATGTGGACATCCATGTGGCTACTTTGATTAACTGTCTCCATTTTCCTGATATAAAGCAAAACTTGTTGCGGTTTTCTGCTATGGTGAAAGTAAGGACCATCCAGTGCTGATTGCTCTATAAGAGCAGTATAAATATAAGAAAGTAAAGAAATATTTACACCCCATTCACACCTAGGCATATTGTAATATGCGCGTATGTCGCGCGACCGTCACACGGTTTTTTTACCGCGATTCGCGGTAAAAAAGTAGCGCAACCGTCGCGAGATTCCGAAGGCTACTTGGTTGTATACCAATGGAAAACGCCCTACAAAACGGCCCAAAGTAGTCCCGGGACCTTTTCAGGCGTGGGCCGTTTTGTAGGGCGTTAGGGACGGGCGGAAATACGGCGAGGTGGGAACGAGGGCATTGACTACAATGCAATTTATATCTTTGACCGTTTTGTAGAGTGTTCGTCGAGTGTAGAACGCCCTACAAAACGGTCAAAACACTAGAATTCAACTTTAAAATGTTATAGATACTGCAATTAGGATCTACATTTGACAGCAAAAGGATTGTGCACTCATTTTTATTTTTTACATTGATGAAACTCGCTTCCTGTCCTCTCCTAGACAGTGATGAGGGATCAACAGCATACATAAAGCATTCCTATTCTTCTCACCCTTTATAAACCATTCCTATTCTACTACTTGAAGGATGACATAAAGTCTTTGTGATATCCCTTTTGCCTGTAGAGAAATACAGACCCTGTAGAAAGCAAGTCACTTTAATGCCACTTCATTCCCTTCTAGAGAAAGAGAAAGTGTACAGTTGTGTCACTAACAGAAACTGCACTGAACAGAAGTTATATTGCACTCCCAAGGATTTTATTGTCGATCAAAAAGGCCTAATGCAGATCCTAATAACTCAATTATTAAGCCCATGACAACCCTCCACCATTAAAATTTGTCTCTTAAAACACCACTTGATCAGGTACCCCAAATTCAGACCATCCATACTGGCAAAGCCTCCTGGTATTTATTCAGGACCCAATTTAGAGGTCTACCTATGAACCTTAATGCAAGGATATAACCGTTTATAAGCTGTAGTATATTAATCCACCTTCGCATGTAACAAGAGATCCTTGTAACGTGTCCTGTCAAAGTCCCTTGACTAACTCTCGACTAAGTTCTCACTGCTATACACTGAGTGGCCAGAATATTATGACCACCCCATCAGTACTTCGTTGGGCCACGAGATGACTCCACGAGATGGCTTAGCTGCGCCGCCTCGTGACTCCACGAGATGTTGAAAGGTGATGCGAGGAATCTGAAACTGCACTGTTGTCCTTCTGTTGTCTTGTACGAGTCTTGCCACTCTCCGTTCTGCCCTAACATTGACTAGTCGCTGATGGCCACAATTCGCACGTTCAGACCCAGATTTTTGGCTGACAGTCCAGTCTTTAAACACTTTAACAATGAGCCCCTCTTGAACATTTAACAAATTCTGCTGTTTTGCTGATACTCGCTCCATGGCTCCGAGCGCCAACAATCATCCCACGTTCAAAGGCTGTTAAATCGCGTTGTTTACCCATATCTTCAGAAAAATTCACTTTTACTGTCGTGGTGAACAACCTGCATCCCTATTTATAATGGTCTGGCCCTCTAGCAACTTCAGCGCAAAATTATAGCTAATTATAACTAATTTGCCTACAAACGTCAGGTGGTCATAATAATCTGGCCACTCAGTGTATTGAGCAGATATAACTCTGTCAGGCAAAGAAAGTTCCATAGTGCGGCCCACATTTTATGAATGGGTGGTAAATGCGGGGAGCGGTGTGTGTAGAGTATAGTGGATAGTGATATATGCTCTTCAATATCAATATGCATCTTTGAATTCACTGAGAGTGCACACATCAACAAATCATACACTTGCTTCATGGCTTCTTTTGACCAGTTTTTAAACATCAAGGGTTCCTGTCAATAAAATGTAGACATTTTATTCTATAATTTCTTCTGTGTATAATGACACCAACATTAAGGGGTGTGTTTATAAACCATTCACAGAGCCATTCATCCTGCATATCTCCGGGAATGTTCATTCTGTGGAGACAATAATAAACATTTTGTAGTAGTAGTTGTATGTAATCAGGAAATACTGCATTATGGCCAATAGATGGAGCTGAGGTGCCTTTGAAAAAAGTATGTATTTCCTATGAGCCTCAGCTTTATCTAATTTCCATAATCCAGTATTTTCTAGATATTACACCTAAAAAGAAAAAATGCTGAGAACATCTGTTTTTGCCTCCATTTGCACAGAAAGTATGTTCACAGAGATTTCACAGGACCAACAGCTCTGTGAATTGTTTATAAATACATGTATACAATTACTAAAGTTTTTAACTTGCAAGGTTGCTTTAACTGACATGATATGCAGACTAAAAGTCCCTCTTTAATTTGCTAAGAATGAACCAAAGTCACAATAAATCAGTGCAAAATTGCTATGCATTGCCACGTTAGCCTGTAGCTTTCAGGAGTGAGAATCACAGAGTATGGTTGTGGTGTATATATATCTGAGCCTTCTGAGTCTGCGTTTCTGAGGAGGTTAGTGCTTGGCCATCCATGCCTGGTCACCAGAATAGTCATGTAGTCTTTGCTTTGTCCTTACAATTCCTTGGTGACTCTCATATGCAAGCTGACCCTAGGAGGCCCTCTCCTAAGGTCTCCAGTAATAGTAAGTGATGAGATCCATAGACAATATAGCCATTAACTAAGGACAGTTTATATCTAATCTTGTGGTAAGGTTGTAGAACAGTGCTTATTTTCCTTATTTTTCCATTTGCTTTGCAGAATGTCCCATAATTATACTTGTACTGTGCATGCAAGGGAATCTTATTTGAAATCAGATGCCGAAACTACATCTATATCAGTAAATGTAACAAGTTCAACATTCTTATCCTGTGTAATAGGAGCTATAGGTGAGGGTAACCATGACAAACAATCAGCAGTAACACTTTTCAATCCCAGTTTGTGATGTATTGTTTAATTAAAAATGAGTAGTCTTGCTGACAATCTGTCTACATGTATTCCTTCTTACCCCACCCCAGTCCCTTTGCGGTAAGCAGTGTAGTTAAAATAATTTTGTTGGTCCACAAGGTAACTTTTGACACCACAGTAAACTATCGACACCACAGGTATGTTGTCCATTTTTCTGTAGCCTAAACACCCACAAGGACTTCTTTTTCTTTTTCAATACTTTTGTTCTTCTTCTCTAGGGGTTCTGGGTGCAAAAGTTTTCTGTGCTGGTTATGTGTTTAGATGAAGCACGGAGATCTTAAGGAATGCTGAATTAAGTTTTACTTGCTTAGAAGAAAGTTGCACACATGTATATAGAAATACAGCATCAAATAGGAAACATATAAATCATAAATAAACAAGCATAAGCATAGAGACTGAAATTACACTAGGGCACCATCTAGTTCTCAAAATACATAGTTACAGCACATTAGCATAAGCTGTTGTATTTCCAACACCCCTTTTCAACAACATATGCATTGCTATATGATGTTTTGCTTCTCTCGAAGGAAACTGTGATGATCACTTGGCAATGGCTTGGTAAATGCATCCGCAGTCATTTCTTCTGATGAGCAATATTGCATGTCGTTAATAGCTTACACTTGAGTGTCCCTTAGCAGATGATACTTCATGTCGATCTGCTTGGTTCTAGGGTTGACTCTTTCTGATTGTTTCAGATTTATACATCCCTGGTTATCATCAAAGATTGGGATGGGGTTTGACATGTGTTTGCCCATGTTCATTAAAAGCTGGCAAATCGTTATTACTTCTTGACAAGCATGTGCTGCTGCTATGTATTGAGTTTCAGTTGAGGAAAGTGCAACAGTTGTTTGCTTTCGGCTACACCAACTTATATTTCCTTCTCCGTATTGGAAGATGTAACCACTTGTGGATTTGTAGTCTGTGCGGTCTCCGGCCCAATCGGCATCCATATAGCCAACTAGTTTTGGATTTGATGTTGCTGGTAGTCGTAGTTTCATCCTATTTGTTCCTTTTAAGTATTTTATTACCCTCTTTACTGCGTTTGTCATGCTGACAGGGTGCTGTGACTTTTCTAGCGAGTAAACCCACCGCTGCCGCTATGTCTGGTGTTGTCACAGTAACAATGTATAGTAGCTTTCCGATTGCTCTGCGGTACATGTCATTGTTGGGTAGCAAGTTTTGTGCTTCATTGCTCTTTTGGTAGCCTGGTTCCATAGGTGTTTACTTCCTTTGTATCTTGCATGTGGAATTGTTCCAAAGTTTCTGCAATTTTCTGACTTTGGTTGACAAGATAGCTTCCATCTTTTTCCCTCTCTATTTGAATTCCTAGATAGTGACTGATGTTCCCTAGCTCTTTAATTTCAAAGTTTGTAAACTATTTGACTACAGTCCCCTTATTGTTCAAACCAGTTATAATGTCATCAACATAAATTAGGATGTATATCCATCTGTCTTCTTGATCCATGGAATAAAGACAGGGATCTGCTTTTCTTCTTGTAAATCCCTCTTTTTTGAGTATTTCATTCACTTTCTCATTCCACATTGTTGCAGATTGCTTGAGTCCGTAGGTGCTGTTGCGGAGTTTACACATGAGGTTGTATACTTGTTCAAACCCTGGTGGTTGCTCCATGTAGAGATCTTCCTTAATGTCTCCATATAGGAAAGCAGTTTTAACGTCTAGGTGTCTCATCTTCATGCCCTTACCAGCTGCTTTGCTAAGGAGGGTTCTGATGGTGAAGTGTTTTACGACAAGAGCGAATGTTTCATCATAATCTTCTCCAAATTTCTGGGAGTATCCCCTGGCAATTAAGCTGGCCTTGTATTTGTGGATATTTCCTTCTGTATCAAGATTTACCATAACAGTCCATTTGCTTCCTTTAGTTCTGCGCTCTCTGTGATGCATTTTGGTATTTTTTCTATGTCTTGCCATGATGTTGGTTCAAGTATGCTATGTGTTTTAGCAGTATATTACAACTTGCAAGGTGGTGCTCCCTTTTTTGCTTGAGTGGATCTTCTAATTTCAGGTTGTTCAGCAGAATTCAACTTGGAATTTGAGTTATCCATTGTGAGTTCCACCTCTTGTTCTGACTCCTGTGTTGCTTCATTTTGCTCAGCTTCCTTTGCTGGTTCACACGGGAGCAAATTTACTTCACAACTCTCCGGGATCATTGTTTCTGGTGATGGGTTCTCATCTAAATAAACACTGTGACTTATTGTCACTCTGTCAGTCTTCGGGTTTAGAATTCTATACCCTTACTATGTTCACTATAGCCCACCTGAATACCTTCAATGGCTGTGTTCTCCAACTTTCATCGCTTCTCCTTTGGAATATAGACTTAACTATACATCCAAACACTCTAATGTGCCCAAAGCTAGGCTTTGATCCATGCCACATTTCAAATTGGGTGCTTTCAATGGCTTTTGAACACAGTCTGTCCTTTCGGTATGTTGCAGTCATAACTGCTTCTCCCCAGTACTTCTTACTTAGGTTGGCACCTGACAGCATGCATCTGGCCATTTCTATAAGAGTGCAATTTTTCCGTTCTGCTACATCATTTTGCTCAGGAGTGTATGTTGTGGTTGTCTGGTGTACTATACCTTGTTTCTTCAGATATGATTCCACTTACTTACTGCATTATTCCCCTTCATTGTCTGTGCATATAATTCCTGGTTTACACTGGAATGTGTTGCTGGACATGGCTACAAACTCTTGAAGTATTTCTGATGTTTCATTCTTGTACTTCAGCAGATAATTTGTTGTGCACCTGAAATAATCATACATGAAAGTCAGTAGATATCTGTTCCAGCCTGATGTGGGAGTTTCATTGGTCCCCACACATCGCTGTGTATGAGCTCCAAGGGGTGGGTGGTCTTTCTTTGCGTGGCCTGTAGAAGTGTAATTCCAAAAGATGTCACCAGCACTCCAAGAGTAGATTCAATACATTTTAATGACAACGGTCATTCAAAATCACAAGTACTTTCGGGGCCACGTTGGGTCCCCGTCATCAGGCTCAGAATGTAGAAGTGTGGTACATGTGGCCTTTGCATGTCATGAGCATTTGGCAGGGCATGACAGTTATATATATTCTGATAAGCCGCTCTTTATAATGTCTTTTATGGCTTCTGGGTTTTGGTGTCATCTGTGCCATAGACGGATACATTTGTTGTGTGGATTATGAGTGGCTGTCTTGGCTTGTTCATCTGCGGCGATGAGTCTGTATAGGTGTTCATCCAAATTTCCTTTTGTGAGGATTTGCTTATTGTTTTGGATTGTACATTCATCACCTCTGAATTGAACTGTGAGACCATTATTAGCATGAAGCCTATGTCTGGGGCATACAGTACATTTTTCACAAGGATTCTCTGTTTGCCCCTGACGGTGTGATGCAGTTCAAGAATTCTTGACCTTTACCTTCTGCTGTAATACTTTTCTCGTTTGCTTGGAAGACTTTGTCCTTTGCATTGAAATCAATTTCTGTGAAGAAGGTTTCATCGCTTGTCATGTGACTCATTGCACCTGAGTCAATGTGGTATACTGTTCTGAGTCACTTTAAAGATAGCACTCCATAATGTGCCTGCAGTTTTCTTTGCAGCTGCCTTAACTCTTTCTCTTGTAGGTGCCTCTTGCTTTCTCTGCTCGGCTTTCCAGATTGAACAATCCTTTTTCAGGCAACCAGTCTTTTTACAGTGAAAACCCGCTCTGCTTTCTTTGTTTTGCTTTGTATTCTCATGCACATTAAGGACTTTCTCGTTTTCTTCATGGTGCATATTTTCTTTCCTTCTGTCATATTCATCGATTAATTTTCCTTTGGCGTATTCTACTGTTCCTGCTCAGGTCTAGTTTCTAAAGCATTAATAAGACCACTGTATGACTCTTAAAAGGCTGCATAGCAGTAATGTTACCACGTGGTTAGCTTTAATTTTCTCTCCACTTGCACATAGCTGTTCTATGATTTACAGCATGATCATGCATTTCCTGGCCTTTTTCTAGCCTCATCTTATATAGCTTTCGCAGCAGATATAGTTTACTGTTTAGCAGTGACGTGCGGTACCTTCGCTTCCTGGTGAGGCATTCCCCAGCTCCGCCCCCAGCATGCCCCGCTCCAGGATGCCAAAGCCCCACACATATCCAGACGAAGCCCCACCCCCATCCCGACAAAACCCCGGCTAGTGGAAAGGAGGGAGGAGGAAGGGAGGGGCCTCCCTGTCCCTCACTTGCTCGTCACTGCTGAGGCATCGAGATCGATGGCCTCAGTGGGTTTTTTTTTTTGGTTGGACAGCTTGGACCTATGGCACTTTGCCATTGGTCCAAACCATCCACAGAGATTACGTCTCTAACAAAGAGTAGACGCTGTGACAGCTCTTGCCTCACTAGTTAGGTTACACAAGCAGTGGGGAAGCCCACTGCTGTGTAACCTAACTACCTGTCAAAAGCCGGATGCAGAGGTGCCTGTAATTAACAGGCAGCACTCCGTCCATGACAGGTTACACAGCGGGGAGGCTTTCCCTGCTGTGTAACCTGTTACAAGCCAATCTGAATGGAGCAAAAGTTGTCAACTTCAGACGTGAAGCTGACAGCTTTTTCCTCCGTAATATTAGGTGAGGTTCTGCCTCACCTGCCTCCCCTGACCGCACGCCCCTGCTGTTTAGGTTTGAATGCTCATGCAGTTTTTGTATTGACATCCACATACCTTCAGCTGTATTTTCTTGTCTGATGTGGATAAGCTAGTCGTCTTCCACTAGCAGACTTATAAATGCTTTTGTTGAATATTCTTCTTGTCCCATTCCTCTGTGGGTCTATTACTGGGTCTGTCTGTACTCAGTACTTGTCACAAGTCGTCTTTGCTTAGCAGCATTTTAAGCTTGAACTTCCATAGCTGGTAGTTGCTATTGTGATTGCAAACTTCATATCTGAACTACTTGCCAAATTTCAGCAGCTTGGATGCAGCATTTGTTGACTTGCAGTATTCGGTTATGTGTTTAGATGAAGCACTGAGATCTTGAGGAATGCTGAATTGAGTTTTACTTACTTAGAAGAACATTGCATACATGTATATAGAAATACAGCATCAAACAGGACACATATAAATCATAGATAAACATGCATAAGCATAGAAACTGAAATTGCAATACAGTGCCATCTAGTGCTCAAAAAACATAGTTACATTACATTAGCATAAGCTGTTGTATTTCCAAAATTCTGCATCTGATCTGCATGGCATTAGAAAGGACCAAGACTTTAGCCTGAATCATCTGAGGTTACAACCAAAAGTAGAGAAGGATCAAGTAATGCTAATGCTGGACTGCATACCTGAGCTATTTTACTGTTTCAAAGCTGTGCTGGGTGGTCTCTCACTAGACCATGTTTGCATTTCCATGTAGTAATTCTCTGAACGGCTCCACAGCTGAGGCATAATTGTGGATACATTTGGAATATCATGAAGTAATACCTAAGAAAACATGTAAGGTCTAAACATTTAGATGGAGCATGTGCTTGTAAGACAGTTCACATAATCAGGATCAGGCAATGACTCTGTCTAAAGCAGCATTTAGAAATATTCAGTGTTAGTCCTGCAGATTAATTAAGAACATTTTTAAGGCGTTTTACATGGCAATGCAGAGTTGAGCTGTATATAATTATATCTTTCAGATAGCACTGTAAACCAGGTACTTTCCTGAGGATTTAAAACATCACACTTTAAAACATAACTGGTGTGTGGAAACAAACCTATAAGGTATATGTTTGAAACTGAACTGGCCCTTATGAGTAATAGGGTCCCTACTTATCCAGCAAAACTGGATGACTTTTGAATATCCAAGGTAGAAAAGAATTTAGCTCTTGCGAGTTCTGAAATACTTCCTCAATATGTAGCAGGGGGCGACTATCAATAACAACAGCTTTATTTAGTTCACAAATGTCAACACACAATCTAATGCCTTTTGTTTTCTTCATTGTCATCTAAACAGAATATACCCATTCAGATGAATACATTTTTTCAATCACATCTTGTTCTAGAATTTTGTTTTTTAAATGTAACTTCACTCTCATTTTCTACTTGCCATTATATTGCTCCTTCTCCATTTGGTGATTTTTTTTTTTAGCAATGCAAATACCTAAATGCCTGTTTTTAGCAAATACCAGCCCGCACTCCCTCCTTTCTCACCTAGGTGAGAATGATGTAATCCACAGTTGTCCGCAGTCTTCTGGTATATTCGTGGTACTCATCCCAGGAGGCTTTGGGGAAATCTATAATAGATGTGCATGAACCCGGAAGAGACAGCTGGCTCCTGATGGCATAGGAAAAGAAGATGGCAGCACGGGACCATGTGTGCAGCAGCCAAGAGGTAGACTACAGGAGAACAATACTGGATTAGCTGGGCATGTATGTTCAATCAAGATAACCCAGCAATGAAGGTAAGAAAAGTATGAAATGAAATACATTAAATGGGGGTTAAGCTCTTCTTTAAGTAATTGAGAAAAAGTTTCTCTTAGGGCATATTCAACAGGACCAGCTTTCCACCTGGTATTCTTAGAATCCCCATCATCCCAGCGTTGTGCTCTCTTTTTCCTTGTTCTCTGCCTGCATTCCCTCTGCTCAGCATGCCAGTGCCATCTTGTGAAGGCCTATCTGACGGGCACAGCTTCTCCCACTCTTAGCATCTCCAACCAGTATCAAGAGACCATACAGATAGGCAGGGGGTTAGCAGGAATGCAGAGACACCAGCTTGATGGCTCTGGATCGCTAAGAGTCCCAGTAGAGGATCTGGTAGCAGGACTATCCGTGGAAGATAGAGTGGTGCACATCCATTCACATGGCAGCTCAGGAGAGACCCCGCTTATTGTAGCCAGGAAGTAATGAAATGTATTTTGAGAAAATGAACAGTATACCTGAGGTGTATTCAATCAGGTGTATGAATTTACAAAAACAGGAGCAGAAAGATCCTGGAGCAACTGTGCATACTAACCAATTGGCTTCTATCTACAGCTTGTTCAGTTAAAGTAGCATTAAAGGTAAAAAATGCCCAGTACCTTTTTGACTCCCCCATTCCCCCCACACTTACCTGTCACCGCTGCTTGTCACCGCCACCAGTCCCCACAGCGATCCTCTGTCCCGAACTTCCTGGTTACGTCGTGGGAGACCTGTGAGGCGGAGAGGAGGGGTGTGGCCTGCTGCAGGTCTGTGTGTGTCTATGAACGAGCACGCACGGGTGCCTCCACAGAAGTTGTTTAGCTTAGCTGATGGCACGAGGTAGGGGGAAGGGGGTGATGCAGTGACCCACTAGAAAACAAGGAATTGAAAGATTAAAAAAAAAAAAAAGATCTCCAATAAAGAAGGTTGAAGAAAATAGGTCACCAGCACTCCATAAGTTAAAATGAATGAGTCCTTTTAATGGACAATGATGTCACAGAAATCCAACATGAGCCGACGTTTCGGGGGCCACACAGGGTCCCTTCTTCAAGGCAAGAGATGTGACCACACATCATATTTTCTTCAATCTTGTGTTTTGCACGGTGCCATCCGTGAAGTTACTTCGAGCACCATTTATTTGATTGTTGGCCGGGACTGCTGAAAGGTGTGCGGAGGGCACCTCCATCAATTGCTCCAATAAAGAAGGCCTTCCAGTTATAAAAGTTAACAGAAAACGCTAAAGCTTTTTTTTTTTTATCACTTTAACCCCTTCATGACTGAGCTTGTTTTTGGTTTCTGTTCGTAAATGACTGACACACTTTTGACATTTTTGCTGTGTGATTCTTCCACGTCAGTAATATACTTTCTTACAAAGTGCACCCACACATATTATATATTGTTTTTTAGAGGACAGATAGGGCTATATATTTATATCACATATGTGTGTCTAACGCCTCACTTAGGACAAATACAAATTAAAAAAAGAGGAAAAAACGTAAAAAAAAACTTTTTTTCCCAGTTTTGATTTGTAGTATTTTTTTTTAACAAAACCAGCACAGCTAAAAAAAAATGCAATACATACATTCATTTATTTGTCCCTTATTTTTAATTTTTTTACACTTTTCACTATTTTTTTTAATTTATTTACACTTTTCACTTTTTTTATACTGACAAATTTTATTTATTTAATTATATCAGGCAGTCATTGTGAATTAATCTCACTATTACTGCTTGATAAATTAATACATTTTTTTTATTATCAGGCTGCTTCAAACTTCAGAACAGCCGATAATAAGTTAGTGACACTGATCCTGCAGCAGTTCAGGATTCAGCTGTCAGTGAATGTTTCAGAAAACTTAAACATTCTACTTTCAAGAATAGATACATTATGTGTCTAATACATAACATTTTGTATCTATTCTTGAAAGTCAAAATAAAAAAAAAAAAAAAGCCAGTATAGCTTGAGAGAGATATCTCTCGATCTATACGAGCTGTCAGAATGCCGGCAAAAGCCGACATGTGTCTCTGCTTTGCTGTGACTCTCAGACACCCGATATTAAGGTATCGGGTGTCTGAAAAAGGTTAACCCTTTCAGTAATGGATCTCTAGATAGTTAGACATCTATTACTGAAAGGTAACCGCTGATTCTCAGCGGTTAGCAGCCTTCTAGTGCAGCAAATAACTCGTCACGTACAGTGTACGTGACGAGTCATTTGGTCCCTTTGTGGCTGGACGTACAGTGTACGTCTCCCGTCACGAAGGGGTTAAGCTTTGAAAATATAAGCTAGGGGCTGATTTGTTGCCATGCACAGTTGTTCCAGATTTTGTGTGGCTCCATTCTTAGTAAATAACACTCAAGGAATCTTAGTGGCAGTATAAAACTGGGAATTTTTAGTGGGAAATGTAAACACAACTAACTAGCCCTTTCATGGCAGGGACAGATTTCTGTGGGCAAAGGAAAATGTGCCATAGTGTTGCATATGTCACCAGCAGATTGATGTCTAAAGGGTGAAATATTTCCATTTAGAACCACCAACCCAACATATCTTGTTAGAGCTGGCTCAGACAAATACCCTACAGCCCAGCACTCCCCTGCTTAGTGAGCATCTAAGCATGGCCAATATGGTAATAGCCCATCAATGTGTCGGATGGCCTCTCAGATAAAAAGAGAAGTTTCGAGTTGTGAGGGGTTAAGCACTGACCTACATAGTTACATAGTTAAAAAAGACCCAAATCCATCATGTTCAACCTATAGAGAAAAATATATATTAAAAAATCTTCATGAACAGAACCCTATGCCCACAGATACCCACAGACATCATGGATAAAGTCGCTCTTTGTGTAAAAAAAGGGCCTTGGGTTTCAAAGCTCCTAGGGTGCTCTAGTAGGATTGTGCAGGTATGTGCCTGTGTTCCATCTCTAATACCAGTTTAGGTACTTTATAGTAGCCATAAGTATACTTTAAGACCAACAGATTTACAAAAATATGAAAAAAGTCAGTGCTCCAGCAACTAGATAAGGCTGCAATAAAGTCCAGACATGAGCTGAAAAGCACACTCCAGTAGTGGTAAAGCCTGCTGATCATATGTAGCATCATCTAACCTTAGCCTAGAATCCTTCCCCTGTAGGGGGAAGAATCCTTCCCCTGTTATGTTTTGTAATTTTAAAGGGGCTTCTTTCTTCAATAATACTACAATATCTGAATCTATGGAAAAGTCATGAACAGAAAAGCAAAACTGTACTGTATCTATAAGGTGTGGAAAATATCAGAGAATATTCTTCTGAGAGGGTTGTCATAAAACCCATCACTTGTGCTCCTCTCCTGCTTCCCTTGACATGTGCACCAGCCTGGAACAACTCTCTATGTCTGTGTGCAGAGAATTGCTGGCACTACCCTCCCCAAACATTTCAATAAATACAGTGCACAATATTCTTAACACAGGATAATACACACAATGCCAGCAAAATGTCTTGTAGATTAACCTGTCGGGGTGTTCCTAAGAAGCAATGCTATAAAAAAAGGCTGATGTTAGTTAACAGTTACAGCTAGAAACAAAATGGGGATCTCAAACTGTGATTCCGTGTCCTGTAATTACAGGTGGGTGGAAATAATGCTTCTCAAATGTTGAGCTTGCTGTACTGCAAGGAAACCGCCACCTCCTGCCTGATTGCATGATGACTCAGTTCTGTGACTCTCCTGCTAGCTGTTCAACTGCTGGCAAGTCACATACCTGCACAGTGCCATCGTATTTTCTTGGAAGAATTTGCTTCGATATTCATGGCATGATAATGCTGGCATTGATTTGCCTGATATGCAATGAATAACTTCTATGTTCTGTCTTCAGAGAACCCCACTTGGAACTGATTATTGTGATGCAGAAACCATGTTTCCTTCTATTTGCCAGTTTTGCTATCTGCAAAGGATGCAGTATCACTACTAAGTTATATACCTACAACTGAATTATATTATGTTTTTCTATTTTGTGTCTGCTTTAAACATTTAGCCCAGTAGAAAGGAACAGGGTGGATTTAGTAAATAACTAATAATTAACTCCCTGATATATATGTATGTATACAGTGTGTATATATATATATATATATATATATATATATATATATATATATATATATATGTATATATATA
>NW_017308015.1:173942-200848 GCF_000935625.1 Nanorana parkeri
TATATATACACACACACAGTACTGTATATATACACACAGTATATATACACAGTACTGTGCAAAAGTTTTAGGCGGGTGTGAAAAAATGCTGTAACATAAGAATGCTTTCAAAAATATATTTATTTTTTGTTTATTTTTATCAATTTACAAAATCAAATCAATATTTGGTGTTACTACCCTTTGGCTTCAAACCAGCATCAGTTCTTAAGGTGCCCATACACCTTACAACGATTCTCGGCGGGTTTTCGAGCCTGCTCGTAAGACAAAAGACGTGCGACCGTACAGTAGAAACGGTTGCACGCCTTCCATACACCTGCTGATTATTGTACGATCGCGGAATTTCCTGTGATTATCGTTTTAATAATCGGCAGGTGTATGGGCACCTTTACACTTGCAGAAAGTTAAGGTGCCCATACACCTTACGATTATCGTACGATTTTTGTATGCGATAGACTTTGTCGTATGTGTGCATTGCAGTTGTACAGTACTGTACAATCGTACGACTTTTGACGGTCAAGCATGTTTGAAAACTTTGCTACATCGTACGATTGTCGTAAGGTTGCTGGCGTTTCTGTCCGTCAAAAGTCGTACAATCTACACTGCGCTTGATACGCAAAATACGGTAAATCAATTACCGCATTTCATCCAGGTGCTTTTCGTTAATTATGGCTAAATTAATCTTGCGATCATCGGGGCAGGATGGGGCTGCCGTATGAAAATCGTACGACTATTCAATCATCGGATGAAAAGTTTTGTCCGATAATCGTAAGGTGTATGGGCACCTTTAGGGACTTTGTAGGATTACAGTCGGGTGTATGATTAACCAATTATACCAAGCAGGTGCTAATGGTCATCAATTTCATATGTAGTTTGAAAAACAGTCATTAACTGAAACAGAAACAGCTGTGAGGAAACTGGGTAAGGAACAGCCAAACTCTGCTACTAAGGTGAGATTGAGGAAGACAATTTCATGTCACAGGTCATACACTAGGGCAAGACTGAGCACAGCAACAAGGGGGGAATTTATCAAAACTGGAGCAGACAAAATCTGGAGCAGTTGCCCATGGCAACCAATCAGTTTCTCTCTTCAGTTTGTTCAGTTAAGATTTTAAAATGAAAGAGAGAAGCTGCTTGCCATGCACAGCTGCTCCAGATTTTGTTTGCTCCAGTTTTGATAAATTCCCCTCAAGGTAGTTATACTGCAACAGAGAGGTCTTTCCCAGCAAAGATTTCAAAGCAGACTGGGGTTTCAAGATGTGCTGTTCAAGCTCCTTGGAAGAAGCATAAAGAAACGGGCAATGTTGAGGACCATAGACGCAGTGGTCAGCCAAGGAAACTTAATGCTGCAGATCATGCTTTACTTTCCTTTGACATCGGAACATGTTCAGCAGTGCCATCAGTACCAAACTGGTGAAAACCAGTGGGAACCAGGTACACCCATCTACTTTATGCAGAAGTTTGGCCAGAAGTGGTCTTCATGGAAGAATTGCGGCCAAAAAGCCATACCTCCGACGTGGAAAGCCCCCGGTGAAATTTGCGGTGTAGTGCGGGGTCTTGGGGCCACGCACTGCTGACGGGCTTCTCAGCAATTGGGCGGGTCCTCTGAGTCACCTCCTCTCCCGGCCACGTCCTTAGTAACAGGCGGCGGGAGAAGTGTGTGTCACATGCCCCGCCACTTGCAGTGCACACCGTCTGGCTGGGATGATGGCTGTGAGGCTTGGCAGGTAAGTCCGAATGAGGAGCAGGGGGGTTTTGGTGCAGGTGTAACTGCACACTGTGTGCTGTTATTTCATTTAATTAGAAAAAATGATTATAATGGGGAACATTACACTGTAATGTTCCCTATTATAATCTATTTATCTGATTAAATGATTAGACAGGGCCGCTGTTCTATTAAAGTTTGTGACTAGGTTGGAATGTGTGACCGGTGACGTGGTCACACATTTCAATGGAATCCCGCCCAGTTTTTTGGAGATGGAATGTGTGACCACCAATAGGTCAAGCATTCCTTTCTCAGCTGTTCCAGGGCAGATCGGCATCGGAAATCGTATGTGGAGGAGAACTGATCTGCCCTGGAACAGCTGTTCGGTCCTGAAATCTCACTTCCATCCGACTTTGTGAGTGGGGTGGAATGTGAGATCGCACTCAATGTAGCTGGTTCTGTGTCTTCATAATACCCCCTACCCTGCATATTACCCCTTTTGGTTATTTAGGGGTCCCTGCATTTTTTCTTTCTCCTTGCTCCTGTAGGCAGCCAATATTTTAATTATTCCGTGTAATATCATGTCCAGGCTTGTAACATTTTTTGCAGAGGCAGCTGTTGGAAGGTGAGTCCCTATTGACATAGGAATGCCCTCTGAATTATACCCCCCAAGATCCCCTTCCCTACATGCTATGTGTGGACAAGTCAAGGCAGCATCATTTTTTTTCTGGGAAAGAAACCAATGCATGCATGTGTAAAGGGAAAACAATGGGTGGGAAACAGGCATTTTCTATACTCCCACAATATACCCTAATCTAAATCTCTGAAAATTCAAAGTAGTTTCGCCAAAACTTTTTTTTAGCTTTAGATAGGAAGGGATAGAACCTCTGCAGAGTTTTCATTACGGTCTATGTCTCTGTTGGAAATGTCCCCTTACTTTCTGTTCCAGGTAGCACCAGTTACTGGTACAGGAGGACCTGGAAGAAAACCTTTATTTAGCTTAAAAAAAAATGAGATAAGTAAGTTTTAGCTGTTGAAATTATACATTTATTTAAAAGTAACAAAGAATTGAAATACCTGTACTTAGAATAAGCTTACTGAACTGCCAGGATTGTGAAGCAGACACCTTGAGGTACCTGCACATAATTTAACATATCATCATGAGCTCCCTGGAATCTGTGTAGCCTGGGGCTCAGTGATAAACATTCTGACTTGGCAATTCAAGCTCCTGAAAGCCATTTGGTTCCTAATGTGATAGTCAGCCTCACCTATCAGTTTTGTTCAGTAATTTACCTATAAACATATGTTTACTTTAAATGGAAACTGCGAGAATGGGAGCTGCCATTGTTGATCCTGGTCATTGATCCAGAAAAAGATATATATATATATATACAGTATATGATGGAGTTCATAATCAAATGCTAGCTGCTTGCTTCAGGTCAATGACTAAGTACTGAAGCCAGATACATATTGAAAACCCTCTAGTCTGCACCTTTTAAGAGTAAGTCAGCAATCTCAGCCCTCGTATTCCATTATCACAGGTTCACTTAAGAATAGCTTTGTGCTCACATTCTAATTACATGCAAATATGATTGAATGGGTGTTATGCATACTTTTAACCCCCCTCTGTATATCTTCACTAAAATAAAAAGTTCAAATTTAATATATATTGATTTGAATTTTAAAACAATGTCTAATGGCTTGTTCACACCATGTCTGTTGAACAGAGTTTTTTTGCCCACCATTGCACATATACAGTATGTGCCCTGTTCACACCATATGTGTTTGGTGGTGTGCAGAAAAATGCAGTTCAACAGACATGGTGGTAACAATCCCTTATAAATGATCAGTGTGTGCATTATAAGAAAAGGTGGGTATATTTTAGATGTATGCTGATCCTGTGGTTTCAGGAAACTGGTGAGTGTTGGGGCTTGCTTTACTTATGGCCTGGTGCCTACAGTCAATTCCATGATGAATGTTGGAGGGGTGGTGCACATAGGTTGAGGGTCCTGTGTCTGTTTTCATGTTAAGTGATATGTACCTTTTAAC
This sequence comes from Nanorana parkeri, assembly GCF_000935625.1. Lineage (NCBI taxonomy): Eukaryota > Metazoa > Chordata > Amphibia > Anura > Dicroglossidae > Nanorana > Nanorana parkeri. The sequence goes on from NW_017308015.1 coordinate 177,694, forward strand.
ACATGCCTAGTTAAGGGTGGCCAACCCTACAGTATATCACTACTAATAAAATACATGCAATCTCAAGGATTTCATATTAAATGTACACAAAATAATGATATCACCAAACAATGAAACACACTTACCATCATTTGTACTGGCTTGTTGCTTCTAACCCATAGAAACCAGGAAACCAGGGTCTAAACCATAGAAACCAGGGTTTTAATATTGGGACCTATTGTTTTCCTTGCTGTTGCCAAGTTTTTGCTCATCAGACCATACTTAAGTGAACAGCAGCCATGCAGTATGCTGAATTGAGGCTAAAACCGCTTAACCTGACCCACAGTGCCACCCAAATGACTATGACTGTCACACTGCCAACTGTGTTTTTCCTATATCATCACTTGCCATCTGGACCACAGCAGATGTTTTCCCACACAGAGGCATTTGATGCCCAGCTGTCAGTCAGTGCCTTCTTCAAGTTATAGCATACAACTCACCTGAGTGTGTCTGCTGCTGCTATGGGCATAGCAGCCCACTGGCCAGCCACAGGCACAGCCGGCAGCTTCATAACTGTGTGCACTGTGAATGACAAATGCATGGTTTAATAAGACATTTTGATAACAAGACACACCTATTTAAGGCCACATCCCCAAGGAATTAGGCACTCTGACTGTAGCCAGTATTTAATAGGAAAGGTAGTAACCCTAGCAGAGACCCTAGTGCAGTGGCTGTCAACTTATGAGGTATAGAAAGCCTCAGATGTGGCCCCTGAAATCACCAAAGGGCTGTGCATAAAATTCAGTGCATGTAATAATGCAGGCTACTGTCTGTGGAGATGGCCAGAGACTGTGGATATGTTATTGGGGTGGTTGGTGACTGGAGTAGGACACACAAAAGCAAAGAAAATGGCAAATGCACTCATCAATTTTTAACCAGCTCTAAGCAAGGTGCACATGGAAGGACTTTATACAGTACAACAGCAAAAAGTTTCCCAGCACACTCACCTGCCAGCATGCAAAAAAACTTGTCTCACCGCTAAGGTTAAAAACAGAGGTTTAGATACACGTCTTCTGTAGAAAATGTGAAAGCCGCACAGCCACGCCAAGGCACCTCTATATAGTGCGGTCCTAACTCTAAACTAAGAGAGTCTCCATCTAGTTTAGAGTTAGGACCGCACTATATAGAGGTGCCTTGGCGGGGCGGTGTATCTAACCCTCTGTTTTTAACCTTAGCGTTGAGACAAGTGTTTTTGCATGCTGGTTGATGAGTATGCTGGGAAACTTTTTGCTGTTGGAGTAGGACATAGAGACTGAGAACATGTCATAAAAGACTGATGAAACTGTAATTCCACTTTTCCACTTGAATTTAAAACTACAGTATATGTTTGTTATGTGTTCCCATTCCAACAGCATACCTAAAATATATATTTAAAAATTCTCTCCTACAACACTCTGCTGTTTGGGGACCACCGTATTTGCACCAGACTTTTCTGTCATTGCTGTGTAGGGATGGTCTCAATATTCGAGTCCAACAACAGTTCAACGCGAACACCGCGAAATGCTTCTGTGTTATCTCTGAAAGACTTTCTGATGGTTTGGTTGGCCAAAGTCCTTTAGGACACAGATCCTTGAGAAAAATGAGAACACATCCTAATTAAGGTTTAATTCGATAAACTCCAGAAAAACTGATTATATGCTGTTGAAATCAATGAGGGTTTCAGAGGTATTCTGCTCTAAACAACACTGTCATAGCTTAACAAATAAGCCTCACGGGAGAGAAGAATAAATGACAAGCCATACTAAAATGTATAGCTTTTTATTTTGCTTATAAGCTGCAGGTATCTGTTAACGCTCACTGCTTTCTAACGCTGTTGTATGCTGCCACCTAAGGACTGCATTGCATACTTTCATGTAATTATACCCACCCATCCATATAATCTATAGAGAGATCTCACTAAAGAAATCCCAGGACATTTGAGCTGCTGGCCTCCACCTAAGTCCCCATTCACACCTGTTCACAACAAGAGGAATCCCATTATTTTCTATGGGGCCCATTCCCATCTATGCGTTGTATGCCCAAACTCATCACTCAGCAGATATTGCTTGTCATTCACTAAAACAAAAAACCCATGAAACATGAAAAATGCATGACAATGCATCAAAAACATGCATCAGCATGTGCAACAAATGCACACAAATGTGCTACAAAAGCATGCTACATACACATAAATGTGCAGATGCACCAGTGTGGTTGAAAATAAAATACCAGCTTTGGAGCTTTGGCTGATGTTCATCTAATCCATCAGGTTGAAGACCTGCAGAAGTGCCGCTGCCCTCAATCCCCTCAACTGATATGGATAAGGATTGCAATAGGCTCATAGAAACCACATGCCATGGTCCGTCCCATCAGACACTGCCTCCAAGCATAGTTAGTGGCACGTGCCATCCTCCTGGTTTACTGCAGAGGAAAAATGGTTGTAGCTGGGCCTCCTGTACATGCGTCAAGCCCAAAGCTCCAGCCTAGCTTTCCTTTACCCCTTCCCACTCTGGTTTGGGTTTACTCTAAACGCATGAGTCATACCACAATTGTGCTACAAAAGCATGCTACATACACATAAATGTGCAGATGCACCAGTGTGGTTGAAAATAAAATACCAGCTTTGGAGCTTTGGCTGATGTTCATCTAATCCATCAGGTTGAAGACCTGCAGAAGTGCCGCTGCCCTCAATCCCCTCAACTGATATGGATAAGGATTGCAATAGGCTCATAGAAACCACATGCCATGGTCCGTCCCATCAGACACTGCCTCCAAGCATAGTTAGTGGCACGTGCCATCCTCCTGGTTTACTGCAGAGGAAAAATGGTTGTAGCTGGGCCTCCTGTACATGCGTCAAGCCCAAAGCTCCAGCCTAGCTTTCCTTTACCCCTTCCCACTCTGGTTTGGGTTTACTCTAAACGCATGAGTCATACCACCTTCTGGCCTCCTGCATAGTGATATTATTGTTTACATTGAGCTAAATCAGAACTGGCAGCCACTGAGTGAAAGAAAATCTCTGGGAAAAACTTTTCTTAACCCTTGCAGTGGCGTATAAATACAGTAGCCTAAATTGTCTATGGGCGACACTTTAAAAGCCCATGCAGGTCATCAGTTTAAAGATATCCATAAAATCTTGGCCCTACAATTATTGCTTTCACTCTGGCACGCGGGGATCCCTAAATGTGTAGCGCGATCGTCAATTCCGTATGTAGGCACACCCGATGCATATTTAAATTAATTTGTGCACGCTGGTGGAGGCGGGGGACTTTAAAAAATATTATTTAATTTTACATTTAATTTATTTCATTTTATTTTTTACATGCTTACAAGCCCCCTATGTGGTAGCACATTGTCAGGAGGAAGCCCAACCTCCTTTAAAGGCACAGGGACGCACAAGGGACCCCGCACATCACAACGGCAGCTGAGACCCCCCATGCGTCACTGCACCAAATCAGTCAAGCAAAACAAATGGCAATGGCAAACATTACCTGGACAGGAAAGGGATTTAACACCCCACTGTTCAACTGGTTAAACAAGAACTCCAGGAAAAAATGTTTTTGCCCCTTGGAGTGGGACTATCCCTTCACTGCAAGGGTTAACTGCTCGTTTTCATCTAGGGACTAAAATAAAAAAAGTTAAACTCACACGATCCTCCGAGCCGGCTTGCTTGCTCTAAAGGTGCCATTCACTGCACGATTATCGTACGATAATCACAGAAAATCCCGCGATTGTACGTTAATCGTGCAGTGTATGGAAGGCGTGCGACCGATTCTACTGTACGGTCGCACGACTTTTGTATTTCGAGCATGTTGGAAAACCAGCTGAGAATCGTACGATTTTCGGCTGGTTTGAATCATGATCGTGAGAAATCTGCTGCACGGGCCGGTGTGCGCAAGCGCCCACACTGCCCATTCAGCATTGTGGTCACATTCTAGTATCGGTGCTGATACCGAGTATTTGGGTGAGTGCTCGTACTCGCCCAAATGCTCCGATTCCTAGCCCGATACCAGAACTTCCGGTATCAGGAAGCCAGGCAGCATGGCATTACATGGGAGCGTGAAGCCGGCTTTCTGGCCAGTCAAGAAGCTGGGCAGCGTGTAATGACTTGCTGTCTAGGTTTCTGATTAGTCGAGAAGATGGCCAATGAAGAAGCCGGACGGCAAGCCATTACCAGGCTTCCATAATGGGACTTCCGGTATCAAGATCGGCAAGGACCAAAAAAAATTAATATCAGTACTCGTACTCGATACCGAAAAACCAGTATTGGTGCACGCCTATTTAAAACCTTATAGTAGGGCTGAGGTTTGTAGTTCTAAACAAAAAAGTTTATTGAAGGCTAGAGTTTAGAGAGTTGTATTAAAGTGACATTAAACCCTCAGATTTTTTAACATAAAACAATACTGTAATGTGCGCCTTACTGTAATCCATGGTTGTTTCCCTTCTCTTTGCTGCTCTTCCTTTTAAATCTGTATCTGTTCTCATGCTGGGCAGAACTTCTGTTTTGCAGCAGACTGCCTTGTCTCTGAAATGGATACATGGTGTCTATGTGAAGGTTCACAACCTGAGCCAGCACTACAGGAAGAGGTCCTGAGCTGAAAAGGGAAGTTCTCCCCAAGCATGAGAAGACATGAGGATTTTAAAGGAAGAGCAGCAAAGAGAATGGAAACAACCATGGATTACAGTAAGGCACACATTACAGTATTGGTTTATGTTAAAAAATCTGAGGGTTTAATGTCACTTTAAGGCTGAAGACTAAGTGTGTGCAAGAGCATAATCATTTTATCATAATATAAAATATCATCATTATTATTAGTGCTACTATAACTTTTTCCCCTTTGCTATGAGTCCCCATGATTACTAGTTACGCTCCTGCGTGGGTGTTACGTCATTCTGGCCTGGCCAATGAAGGCAGCTGCACATGGGAAAAGATGAAAACACCGGTAATGGAGCAACCAGGAAGATTTTATTGTTTTCATTGATTACAGGTATTTTTATAGCGCCGACAATCTACGCAGCGCTTTACATACTGCACATCCACATCAGTCCCTGCCATCAAGGAGCTTACAATCTAAGGTCCCTATCTCACATGCATACATACAAGGGACAATTTAGACAGGAGCCATTTAACCTTCCAGCATGTCTATTGGAGTGTAGGAGATTGTAGACGCTGCAGCAAAAGAGGAGGTCACTTTACAAAGTAAGTGTGCCCTAATGTATCCCACCTCAACCTAACCACCGAACCATCACATTCTCAAATAATTCATCCCCTCACAGCTACCTCCTCATGTGTCACTTCCCCCTCCTCTTTAAGATTGTAAGCCTTCAGGGCAGGGCCCTCCTTACCATCTTGTAGTTTTTCCTATTTCTGTGCAGTGACAAACAAAGGAATTGTAAATCAGGAGAGGTACTACGTTGACTCTACTATTCTAAACGGTGATTGGTTTATTCTCCGACTTGATGTTGTTAGTGTCACGTAGCCCGGACTCCGCTAAAATGTCCCCTGTGTTGGAGACACAAATGTAACGCGTTACGTCATCACGCTGGGAGGCACGCACACCGGTCTTGCCTGCTGTCGCAGAGGAGGGTCCAGGTTGTGTTAGTATATAGTGTACTATAGGGTGATATCCACCGCACAGCATCGGCTGTCCAGGGGAGGTGAGACCATAGTGTACATTATTACTGAACACCGATAGACTGCACACAGTAATGGAGGCATCATAGTGTAAACATGGTCTGCTTGTGTGTTTATTCGGTATGGTGAGCAGCCCTGAGCACATCTCTGGGTCCTCTAGACATTGACAGTGTACATATGATTTATCTGTATATTATTAGGAAGGCCTATAGAATGGTTAATAAGCCAGTGCTGAGTGTGGGCGACAAATACTCAGAGGGGAATTTATCAAAACTGGTTGCCCTGCACAGCTGCTCCAATCAGCTTCTCTCTTTAATTTTCAAACCTCAACTGAACAAACTGACGATAGAAGCTGATTGGCTGCCCTGCACTGCTGATCCAGATTTTGATAAATGTTTGATCTGTACTGTTGGGATTATTTTTGGACTTTTGTTATAAATACACACCATGTTTTCATATAAGCGGAAATGTGAGAGTAATGTACTCCATTATGGAAAATACATTATTGAGAACTAGAAAATGATGTCGAAGGAGCACACGATGTAGGCTGCGGTCACACCTTTCCATGTGCGTTGTTATGTATTTGTATTCATGTTTTAATGCACCATGATACACATGTGTGTTTTTATATCTATTTTGTTGTGTTCTGTCAGCCAATACAATGTTGAGAGGCTGGTTGACATGTGCTGGAAACGAATCTAAATGTTTGTTGCATGCATCCTTTTTGTTTTTTGTGTCAATGTACTGCACAGATGTGAACGAGGCCTTAGGCCCAATTCACACTGAGCGACATGACAATTGTGCGATTTTCTGCGTCTCATCCCTATTGGGCTGTATGCAATCGGGAGCAAAATCGCTCCAAATCCGCAGAAAAAAGGGTCATGTAGGAGCGACAAGCTACAGCGACGAGCTACAAGCGATATTGAGCGGCGAGATGTGAACAGCTCCATTGAAATGGATTGGAGAAGCTACATAGAGCGATATCGTGTGGAAATATGAGCGATATCGCTGCAAAAATCGTGTGATAAATCGCTCACTGTGAATGGGGCCTTAGACACTTTCTTATTTTTCTAACTTCAGATCATGTTTGAAATGTATTTTCATCACTTGAGTGCATGTCATTCAGTACAGTTCCTGTTGGTTCGCTTCATAGGCTTTGTGGTGTTTTATGTGGCTGGAGATAGACTGTTCCAGGGCACCAACTGTCATTTTTATAACTGCCAGGCCCCAAATATGTGTTGAGAGCCTGTTCCAGCTGTCATTTATATGGATGTACTGTATTTAAAGACTGTGCCAGGGCTCAACTGTCATTTATTTGGATGTCTGTACCAGGCCTCCAGTTTTATTTATATGGATGTATATAGAGACCGTGCCAGGCCCCAGCCATCATTTTGTCTGGATGTGTATATAGAGACCGTGCCAGGCCACCAGTCTCTATATACACACAGTCTCTATATACACACCAGTCTCTATATACGTTTGCCTGAAAACGTAGCCAACAGGCAATGAATCAAAAGAGCATAAACAAAGCTTGTATTCTCTCTCTGCATTTAGGAATATTGTTGTTTAGGGCTGCCGCTAACTATTATTTTCATAATTTATTAGCCGATTATTAACTTCGGTTAATTGGATAAAATTAATATCGCACAGGAATGGAGGGCATTTCAGTACCGCGCGTTCCAGTGCGGGCGATCACACTGCGGACGGGAGGTGCATTTGGGATCCATTGAAATGAAAGGCACTGCATCGCACCTCCTGCAGCAAAATTTGTCAGGCCGAAACTTAAAATGACTTTTCCCACCTTTTTTATTTATATACACAATTATTAAAAAGATATGCATCTATCTTTTTAATAATTGTATGTATTATATTAGACGTTTTAATTAGGTTCATGGATTTTAAATAATGTGAGTTGTAAAAATAAGCCAATAAAATTTAACAAAGCAACCTTTTATTTAACCACTTCCGGGCCCCAATACGTCTATAGACGGTGGCCCGTTAAAGTGGTTAAAACAAGAACACGGCTGCTGCAGCAGCCGAGTTCTTGGTACTGCTTTTAACAGCAGGCGATGGATGTTAATGTACAAGCAATCCGGCGTCTGTACAGGCGCCGGATCGATTGTACCGTGCCGCGGCTGCTGTTGTCTTCCCTGGGCAATGCTGTCCCAGGGAATAAACGGGAGCAGCTCGACAGGTCTCCCCGAAGTGATCGTAGCGAGATTCAGCGGCTTCCAGGGCGAGACCCCGTTCACATTGAGCGGTTCGCAAATTGCGTGATATCGTGTATTGAGCAAACTTGAATCACGGCTAAATCCACTCCAAAAAGGGTCCTGCTGTAGCGACACACGACCCACGACAGCAGGACCCTTTGCCCCATTGAGAAGCATTGGAGAGCGATATCGCGCGGTAAATTGCCGCGATATCGCGGGAATTACCGCGCGGTAAATCGCTCAATGTGAACGGGGCCTGAGTGTAAAAAAAAATAAAAGTGTTTAAAAGTTATAAAAATTAGTAACATAAAAAAGTTAAGTCCCCCGCCCCCCATGAGCAAACGCACGTCAGTGCGTCTACGTGCTAAAAGAACAATTGCGCTACACATGTCACAGTTAGAGCAATAATTCTAGTGCTGTCAATCACTGTTAGCACTAAAATGATGAGCGATAAAAGCGTTCAAAATGTTCCCTATGGGAATTTTTGGGTATTGACTTTTTTTTTTTTTGCGGCTTCACGGGCGAACGCAATTTTAAGGCTTGACATGTTTGGTATCTATTTACCCGACGGGATCCCGTCTTTCATATTTTACCAAAGAATTGGGTATTATATTATGTTTCTGTGCACTAAATTTTAGTTTTAGTTTTATTTTCTCCTAAAAATACAGGTTTCATAAATATTTGCGCAGAAATGTATATTTTATCATGTGTGCGCAAATAGTAAGAAAATGCCCCAGACAGCAAGTGGTTAAAATGACACACCAAAACAAATGTTTTGGTGTGTCTACTATTGTTAGTTTCTTAAACGTTTTTTTTTTTTTTTAACTTGGTGGGTGCAGTAGCCAGCCCGCTATTGGATATTTAAAATTGCAACAGCAGGCTGGCTATTGCATCTGCCCACTGCCTGCTGTCGGCATAGGAGGGGCCTGAAGGAGAAAGTTCTCTTATCAGGTCCTCCCATGCTGATTGACAGTGGGCGGGTGCAATAGCCAGCCTGCTATTGGCTATTGCATTTTAAAGCAAATTTTCAATGATGAAAAACGTTGGTAACGATTCTCATCATCGATTTTAATCGAATAGTTGTTGCAGCTCTATTGTTGTTACCATACAATGGGTTTTTGTTTGTATAATGTTGTGTGGCAATTTTGTTTCAACTGCATATTTAGGTTGCTGTGATTACTATTAAACTTTAATATCGGCCAGCAAGAGACAATTGGGTCAACTGACTAAACTATAACATTTGTTATTTCTTCAATGCTCCATAGTGAGAGTTGGACTCTAAAGCCAAGTCATGAATGTTAAAGTGACAATAAAACCTCAGATTTTGTAACCTAAAACAATACTGTAATGTGCGCCTTACTGTAATCCATGGTTGTTTCCCTTCTCTTTGCTGCTCTTCCTTTTATATCCTCATGTCTTCTCATGCTTGGGGAGAACTTCCCTTTTCAGCTCAGGGCCTCTTCCTGTAGTGCTGGCTCAGGTTACAAGCCTATACAAACCTATACACAGACACCGTGTATCCATTTCAGAGACAAGGCAGTCTGCTGCAAAACAGAAGTTCTGCCCAGCATGAGAACACATACAGATTTAAAAGGAAGAGCAGCAAAGAGAAGGGAAACAACCATGGATTACAGTAAGGCGCACATTACAGTATTGATGAACCCGGCAATTTAGGTGAGGGGGTGTGCTGCTGATATGACCATGTTTTATGTTACACCCTGAATATGGGTGTAACATAAAACAAGGTCCAACAGGTGGAGTTAGCCACAGACCATAGTGAGAAGCTGACAATGGCTCAAGCCTTCCCTTTTACTATATGAAAAAAAGTCCTTAATATTGTCTTTGATGGTGATATTTCCCTTAGTTCCTCTCTAGTGAAACCCTTATCACTGGGCAGTGACAAAGGAGCCGTATCTGTAACAGTGGCCCAGATAATCTTGCCACATTCTATAACAAGATTGACCCACCATCAGTGCAGAGTAGGAGTCTAAAGAAGTAGCAAATCCAGTTACTGTGTGATACACAAACCTCATAAAGTAAGCAGAAAAACGTCCTTTGCTTTTCTTGACTGGGCCAAATCCTCCATTTGTGCCTCACACACTCCCTCCCTCTCCTGGAACTGCGGTTCACAGTGGTAGGGTTTCTGCAACAGAGGCAGTGCTGTACATTCCAAAAGCAGTGGGCAGGACTAGGTGCTGCTGGACAAGGTACAGTCCTGTGAATTTTTTTTCCTCCCACTGAAGTGCAAGCAGGCACAGCCTAATTGAGAGTGGCAACTCTGCTCTTAATTCAGGAGCAGTGCAGCAGAGTTGCCACACCATCACAAGAAGCTGCATTACTGGCAGGATCAACAGGTATTTGTGGAACTTTGCAGGGGACTAAAAGAAAAGTGTACGGTAAGTGCTGATGCACTTTGTAATTACGTGCTACAGCAGTTGTATTTTTTTTCAATGGATGTCCATAGTGAACTCAACAGATTTCTAAACGGCTAAGACCTCAAAAATGTATTCTATTCATTGTTTTCTTGATACCTTTTTAAAGTCCATTTCCACCTTTTGTAAGTGATTAGCATATATTGTGGTAATGAAGAGGTGCAGTGATGATGAATACATGTGCACATGTTCATGACTCGCATTGCAGGGTTCTTTCCTTTTTTATGAAAGTTTTGTTAGGCCTAAAGCCTAAAAATTCAAAATATTCTCCACAGGAAAATCAGTCTCGCACCAGGGTGTAATCAGCTGCCCCCTCGTCACCCATTTGTAACATGACCACTAGGGATGCACCGATACTAGTATCCGTATAGATGCCGATACTGGGCTCTTTCACGAGTACGTGTACTCATGAAAGTGCGCTGCTACTGGCGCTTTAAATTTTTAAATAGCTTCGGCTGCCCTGAGGTCCCGCGCTTGCTGGGGACCTCAGGGCAATAATCGATTTTGAAAATAATCGTTAGCTGCAGCTCTAGTTGAGTACATGTAAGTCTGATTACATGTTACACAAATATATTTTGAGGCTGTACATGGGTTCCTTAATACTTTTTTGCCATGCACAGGCATTAAAAAATGAAAACCACAGCTGGAAGTATGTTTTTGTAATGTAACTCATGCAGTGGCTTGTAAAAGTACAATGTGAGGTCAAATATGCAATCTTGCTGGATTTTGGTTTCCTTGCTGTGATGTTCCATCTGCCCCCTGAGATCTTCCCGTTTAGTCTGTATTGTTTTAGACAAAGTCACATGTCCCTTTAAGAAAAAGTCAGTAATTGGTATGGGGAAGTTTCGAAAAGAAAGTACTTGGTCTTGAAACAAAAGGCATCGGGACATCCCTAATGACCACTAAACATCAGCTCTGCCTTTACACACAATATACACTGTCGGGAGGGGGGTTATACAAGGCAGTCCCTGGGTTACAAACAAGATAGGGACTGCAAGTTTGTTCTTAAGTTGTATTTGTATGCAAGTTGGAACAGGTGAATCTTGTAATTGTAAAAAAAAAAATTTGTTTTGGATAGCATAGGGAAGGGTTAACCCCCCCTGTAACGTTTGTTTTACTGTGTGTGCCCCTGTTCAGAAGATTTTACCTCACTTTCTGTCCCTGTGACAATTGGATTTTGAGAATGTTGGGTTGTCGTGGAAACAAGGATTGGTGATAAAGCTTCAGTGGGGACACTTTTTTCCCATGATCACGCTTGCAGGAATGAATTTCCCTTCCTAGGCGTAGATTTCCTTTCACTCCCTGTTGTGTCAAAGACGAGAAGTGAGATTAAATCTTTCTAATGAGGATACAGACAGCAGTAAAAAACTCACAGTGACCCGGAAGAAGAGGCGGGCACCCCTCGTCTGCACATCTAACAAGAGCCAACTTCCTGTAATGTACGTACAGTACTATGAACCAGACACAAAAAGGCGGGCACTCTTCAGCATGAGTGCGGTAGCACTACAACTACCCCTGCTGTACAGTAATAGCCTCCGTTTGTAAGTAGGAGTCATATGTAAGTCGGGGACTGCCTGTACACACATTTCTTGCCCGGCACAGAGGCAGACATTTCCATGAGGATATGAAGAGGAAAGCTATTTTTTTTTTAACACTACCTTAACAATAGCTCTGGAAAGGTGGAAATTGGCTTTAAGGTGATACTGAAAGGCTTCAGACTGAGAGAATAGATTCTGCCATAGGAATTCTATCAATACTGCTGCTTCATCAAAAGCTAGATAACATAAAACATGCTTAGATTAACAGTTTAAATGTATATATGGCAACAGCCTTGCCTGTCAAGAAGTTTGTAAAGTACACTTGTGATCCACTCACCATTCCTGTGCTGTATAGATGCATGGCATAAAAGGGATGATGACACTTCAGAGTTTGCAAATCTGCAGACTTCTGCCACTTCACCTCCTGTCTGCTCTCTGGAGTACTACTGACAATCATTACACTGATGATGCCATCCTAAGACTACCTAAGTACCCTCTTCCTGATCCGACCTTCAGGTTTTCAGAGCAGGTATTGCAACCAGAAATGTTGATATGGCATATGCCTGGTTTGTGTAAAAACAGAATTCAGGTTATTATATTAGTTGAGTAGGCTATCTTGTCAGTGTTCCAGCCTTGGGCCAAAAAAATAAGTGTGTTCTGCAGACTGTTGCTACAACCTAATGCTGGATGAATGAGGGAGGAGAGGGGCAGATATGCACTCAATTGAAAAAATCAGGCAACTAATCGATTATGAAAATAATCGTTAGCTACGGCCCTTGTATGAGTAGGGGCATAGCAGTGGAGGTGGTAAGGTTTACTGTCCTCCATTTCATTCTGCCAGATACAGAGGAAAACCACAGACACTGGACTGCTACTACAGTATAAACTAGTACTGGATGAATGAGTAGTGACACAGCAGCGGAGGTGGTAAGGTTTATTGTTACTGCAGCTGTCCTGCAACTTATTCTTCCAGGCACTGGGCATAAAAATAGGCCTATAACGTGGACAGCCGGTACCCAGCACTTTCCCTTCTGGTGTTCTGCTACTTGTTCAGTGTCGGGCTGTGCCAGCAGTCCAATGGAGCACACCAGTGACATTGCTGTGATGGGTTCCCTGTAGGTCAGGGGGTCCTCTATGTCTGCAGTCACTCAGTGAGCATGCAGAACACGGCGACATTTGTGGGCACGGTGTGTTTAGGCCAGACACTCTGGGATTTCCCTGCCTATGTATCTAACCTCACATTCTGCAAAGCCATATTAGAGCGTACTCTCTATTTCACGCACAGTATGAAGGACTGTGAATTGGCCCTTTTTGTTTAAAACACTCGATGACCCCTGATCTAAAAGTATGCAGTCTTTGTAACATGCAGAGAGCTCTGAGAGTCTTCATATGATTTTGGTTTTTTTTTCATGAAAATGTAATTTTAAACTGCCTTGAATGATTCCAGTATCACTCCACTCCTAAGTCTAGAGTTACACAGGAGATTTGTAGTAGTTCTGTTTTGCTAGTGAAATTGCTAGTGATTATTTGCTAAACGGATGGAACAAATGGCTCCCAGTGGTGTAGGCTATGCAAGCAGCATGAAGTAGCGATCCATTACACACAATCGGAGCAATGAGTAAGTGCATGATAAATTGCTATTATAGGCTACTTGTAAAGCTTACACCATAAGTAGTCATTTCCTTTATCTGTTTGACCCTTGTTGGCTGTACTAACATCCCTAAGGCATGGCATAACTGAAAAAGAAGACTGTAGATTCCTGCCTTTCCTCCCACCAAACCGCACTTCAGTAGAAATCTTCATACGAAGTCCGCAGTTAAACCGACCCTTCCAGGAGTGCCCACTTCCATAGTCCTCCACAGCTGAATTTGACTTGGTGTTAGCCTTCTGTAAACCCTATACAGCAGAGATTAGGCCTGGATGGAGGGAAGTTCAATGCCTTTGGCAGGTAATGCAGCTCACATTTATAGATTTCATCTCTGCATTTAGCTGTTTTCCTGGAGTTTGGCTTTGTCCACTCCCCCCCGTACCATCTGCAAGTCTCATACTCGGTCCAGCAAGATGTCACCCAAAAACCCGCCAAGCTACTTTGTCTCAAATGATTTGGACACATGATTTGGCTGTCTTTGGGTGCAGTATCTTGCTTGATCGGGGACAGGTAAATATAAGGCCCCATTCACATGGGAATTAAAGAACATGCTTCCAGGTGTTATTGGAGCTCATTTCTAAATGCACCTCGAAGCATGAAACGCTTTGCTATGGCTGAATGCACACCTAGACGTTGAGCAGCATCCAGGTGCAATCAGTCTAGTTTGAGGGCTCTTTCACACCATATGCAGTGCGTTCCGGCCCGATTCCGGCTGGAACGCACTGCATCGCTTTGCGGGCGGCTCACTATTCCGTGCTGCTGGAGGGGGGCGTGGTTGGCCATTTAAGTGAATGGCACCGTAGCCATGCGGCCAGAGGGCATGGCTACGGTGCCATTCACTCAAATGACCCACCACGCCCCCCTCCAGCAGCATGAAATAGTGAGCCGGCCGCGATGCAGTGCGTTCGTGCCGGAACGCACTACATATATTGTGAACAATCCCTGAGTTCATACTGGCAAGAATTTTTTGCATCCTGGCACCATTTAGGCCCCATTCACATAGGCTTAAAGTAGCACTAATACCTCAAACTTTTTTTCAATAATCTACATCTTGCAAATATGTATTGCTCAGCAAAGTATTTTTGCCCAATCTCTTCAGTCATGTTTCCAAACAGCTGGCTCCAACTCGCTCACCTTGCTTGAACTTCCTGCCCAGTACAAGACCACATGAGACAGTACAGTCTCCAACAGTTTTCCATCTACTAACTTGGAGAAGGGAGTAGTGAGGAACAATAAGTAGGGTAGAGGCTTGCCTTGCAGTGCCTGTGTGTTTATGGAGACACACTTGGCTTACTATCACACACAAGGGTGACTCCATAGGACCCTGCTAGAGAAAGGTGCCACCCTAAAACAGGATATCGGGGCCAGTGATCGGAGGACCAGCTGATTCTGCAGGAAACTAAAACGTTTAAACCTCAAGAAGCTGTATTTATTGTAAGTGATTTAAACAGCATTTTAAAAAGCTTAAATATCACTTTAAGGCTGCAGCTGTGGATTCCTGAAGCAGGTGCGTTGAGGGACTGTCTATCCCAATCCACATACCCACATGCAAGCGGCCACATCTGTATGGGTGCAAATGATATTCCTGCTGCAAGAATCTGGAGGTTCTTGCTTCAGGAATCCCCATCAGTACCATAAGCGGTAACCCCGAGCCACACTCGGGATTACAGTTTAGCGTTACTTACCTTGCCCCTTGAGCCGCGCTGTGTCCTCCAGCCGATGCCAGCATCTGTCTTCCGGGTTCCGTCCTTTGCGAGCGTCCGCGTCGCAGGGGGGCGGAACCAGCGGGAAATGTAGAAAAAAAAAATTAATCAGACCGCCATGGAGGTTAATCATTGTTCACTACTCCTCGTTAATTCATAACTAGTAATTTTAGTAGCATGAATAAACAACCAAAAATCTTCCCTTTAGGTGTAGCCACTGATGACGAGAGAAAGGAAACTTCGTTGTCTTTGTCTCAGTGTGTGTGATGTGTACAGGGGTATGTTGTATTCTAAGTTTGAAGATGATGGAAGAGAGATAAATATTAATGAATTCCTTTCAATGAACAGTTGAGTCATTTAGATACAGTCTCAGTGCTGACAGGCATAGTAAACATGTTTCATATTCAAGTGAAGCTAAAGATTCTTCTCCGTCCTTCGAGCAATATGCAATATTTTGTATACAAATAGAGAGAGAAAAGTAATCGCGCAGGTCAGGGTCTAGGCACAGTTCCGCCTGTCGGTGAGGATTGCCAAACAGATCTCCCAATCCAAAAAATGCAGAGTATGCCACTATTAGGGTGACTGTATGTAGAATGCAGTATCATGATTTTGTAACCATGCAAGGTGTAAAGCAGGGCTCAAAATTTCAGGTCCTGAGCTACTAGCCAGGCCTTTAAAAGTTACTCGCCACCAGTTGCCCTGCCTGACCCCACTCCATCCTATCCTTCTTGTGCACAGATGTACCAAGTGTACCTGGGAACAAACTAATCATTCTCTTGCTGGACCAATACCGGGCATAGCACAAACACACACACACAACACGCACAGAACAACATGCAGCGCATTACACATACGCACAGCACAACACGCAGGGCATACGCACTACACGCAGGATTACACGCAGCACTACACGCAGGGCACACCAGCAGCATTACACGCAGGGCTTACCAGCGGCATTACACGCAGCATTGCACGCAGGGCACACCAGCAGCATTGCACGCAGGGCACACCAGCAGCATTGCACGCAGGGCACACCAGCAGCATTACATTACACACATACATTTGCTCATATTAAAGGAGAACTCTGAGGTGCTTTTCACTCACCTCATAGTTCTAGCCGACCTGCGACAATGAGACTGTCACAGGTCGGCTCAGTAGATCGGGAGGTGAGCGAACACCATACCAACCCTAAGGAGAACTATGGAGCCCTCGTAAATGTGCGTTTGTCGTTTTTGTGTCTTTTACCGCATATTCCGTACGCCCAGGTGTGAACCCAGCCTTAGCCCTAGCTGTGGAATGTACTTTGGCATCCTCGCATCTAATGCAAATCAGTGGACCTGCATTAGAGGCCACAATCTGCCTCAATTGCATGGAGAGGTACAGACACCCAATGACCTCACTGGTTTGTACCAACACATAAGAGACTGATTTTTAAGGTACCCAAATCACAACATTTCATTTTATGTTATAGTACAAGATTTTTATTTGGATTATATAAAAGAAAACTATCAAAACTATTATGTACAGATTGTAGTTTGTTTTTGACTCCATTTCTGTAACATGCCCCATATCTACATACATTATCTTCATCTATCACCTATTTGTACTTTGGTTCTCATTATAAGCCCCTTAAACATGCAAGTACCTAACTATTAACAACAATGTACCTTATTTGTGTATCACTCGGCTGTAGATCTGATATCATATTGACACTGTCCTTCCTTCTGGAGGGTGGCTACTTTTGTTCCCCATGGTCTCTGTGTGTGTTGTACAATAGCTACAGCTCCAAACTCACTCCTGTGATGGACTACAATCTCCATACAAATTGGTAAACTAAACATGAGATTGTAGTCCATCACGGGAGGGAGAAACGCTGGACTGAACAATGTTGCTGTTTTGGAACTTTAGAATTTGGTGTTATTTATCCCCCACTCTTTCTTCTTTTATATTCTTGTTTTAAGGCTTTGATATTCTTTTTGTGCTTCCTTAGGTTTGTTATTAGGACACTTGTTTCAGTAGATCGATGCAACGACACACGTTTCTTCTGCTAGGGATTATCACGTTCTTGGGTTCACTTTTTAGTAGTTAGCTTTGGAATGGCTTTTAGGAATCCTTTTATATACTGTATTATTTATAGAGTTGATTAACCCCTTCATGACTGAGGCCTTTTTTTCATTTTTTGCACCCATGTTATATTCCACATTTTAGGCCTGAAAATGACTTGAAACCCCCAAACATTAAATATTTTCTGAATGCCAAGACCCTATAGAATAAAATGGTGTTAGTTGCAAATTTTTATGTTGCGCAATATTAGCAGAACTCCTTATTAAACCCCAACATTTAGTGAAAAATGTAATTAAATGCCCCAAAACACAACAAAATACCAATTTTTGTAATGAAATATAAAAGCTGAGGTCACAACGAGTAAAACGATACCCAACATGCCCAGGTTACAAATTGCGTGCGTCCGTGAAACAGCGAAAAACTGCAGTACCCCAAAAAGTCCATAGACGCTTTATTGGATGAGTTTCTGTCTTATCAGATGAATGAAGGCACTTACTTTTATTCATGGTCTAAGTGCACTTCGTACTTTATTCTGATACTCGTATAGGTACATCAATCAATCTGTGGTTGGTAATACTCTTGCATAGTGCAAGTGTATGTTTCTTAAGGGTAGTGTTCTACAATATTAGGGGTATTATTATTAAAGTGACATTAAAGGATATCCCTCACCCCCCCATGCAAGTGTAAGGACTTCCCTTAAATGATGCCTCTTGATCCGATCATCTTTTTTTTTTTTTCCTGTAGTATTCAGGAGTCCCTCCAGCACTGGTGCCGGTCTCTGATCCAGCACTGACTCTTTCTTCCTGGTACTTCCTTTCCCACTGTATGTGCGGGTGCACGCTGCCTTGTGTCTCTCCTCGTCCTCTGGCCGAAGATCTGTATACTGCGCATGCGCCCATCATCCTTTGGGGCCTCCCAAGAGCTTTCAGATTTTCAGACGGGAGCGTGCGTTCAGGTTTACAGAGGTACATTTAAACATTTTTCGTAACTTTTTTAAACATTTTTTTTATGTTTTTGCATATACCTACTGCTTGCTAGCTTGTTGGCCCCTGTGTGATAGCAGTAAAGTTAAGTGGAAATAAATAAGAATAAAAAAAACACACACACACACAAAAATGGAATTACCCACTCAAATCTGGCCCCCCCCTCTGCTATACTTTTCGGTGGACAGTCCTTCACCTCCACCGCTACGGGTGTACTATCAGTACCCTGTACTGCCATTCAATGCAGCCCTGCACCATGGATTTTAAATTTTGCCTGCAAATTGTGAGCACTTACAACCTGACCATGCTGACCAATGAATGGTTAAATACAAAAAATGTTAACCGAAACCGTATCGGGACAAGTAGATTGTCCTGCGGGACAAGTAGATTGTCCTGCGGGACAAGTAGCCTTTTTTTTTTTTTTTAAATTTTCACACCCCTGCTGGTTCTCAAGTGGTTACTCCTGGCTGTATGAATGTACAAAATATTACGGACACTCAGATGGCTGTGCAGGTTCTATGGTGGGCTCTGCGGACTCTCAGGTGGCTGTGCAGGTTCTTTGGTGGGCTGTGCGGACTCTTGGTTGGCTATGCAGGTTTTTTTTTGGGCTATGCGGGGTCTATGGTGGGCTGTGTGGACTCAGGTGGCTGTGCAGGTTTTTTTGTGGGCTATGCGGGGTCTATGGTGGGCTGTGTGGACTCAGGTGGCTGTGCAGGTTTTTTTGTGGGCTATGCGGGGTCTATGGTGGGCTGTGTGGACTCAGGTGGCTGTGCAGGTTTTTTTGTGGGCTATGCGGGGTCTATGGTGGGCTGTGCGGACTCAGGTGGCTGTGCAGGTTCTATGGTAGGCTGTGCAGACTCTCAGGTGGGCCATGTGGAGTCTATGCACGGCTGTGCAGTCTTACCGGTCCCCCCAACCCCACAAACGCGCACCTACTAACAAACGCAAGTCAGGTGCACCTACATATGAAGCGACAATTGCGTTACACATGCAATAATTCTCGGGCCAATATTCTTTGTTAATGCTAAACTGATGGCTGGGCTTTTATTTGTATGTATGTATGTATGTATGTATATGTATTTTTGTCTAATTTTGGTGTGTTGTTTTAAGTAAAAGGGTTGGTTATTTTATTTTGGCTTTTAGTAGTTTTTAAAGCCATGAAACTAGTTAAAATGTCTAATATAATACAATTTATTTTTAAAAAATATATAAAAAAGGTGGGAAAAGTCTTGCGTTTCGGCTCGACAAATTTTGCTGTGGAAGGTGCATTAAAGGATAAGTTCACTTTTCCAAGTAATTTTGGAAAATGGAATTACCCGCCTAAATCTGGCCCGCTTCCTCCCCCTCTGCTATACTTGCCTTTCAGTTGACAGTCCTTCACCTCCGCCGATACAGGTGTACTATCAGTACCCTGTACTGCCGTTCAACTGCCTTTCATTTCAGTGGCATCCCAAATGCACTTCACATCCGCAGTGTAACCGCCTGCACTGGAACGCGTGGTATTGCAATGCCCTGTGTTCTAGCTCCCAAAAAATGTGTTTTTACTCTGAAGTAAACTTTGTAACGCTCCATTTATGTATTTTATTTTGAATTAAATTATGTATTTTTTTCTTTATTCCGATTGTTCGAAAAAAATAATTGGCCAACTAATTGATTATGAAAATGATCGTTGCAGCCCTCATATTGATAGCTGTGCCGGTTGCACTGTTTTGTGAGAAAAGATCGGGTTATTGGTTGTTTCATTAAAGTGACATTAAAGTCAAACTTTTTTTCCCCCCCTTCCCAATCCTGCTGTAGGTGACTTACCTTAAATGATGCCTCTTAATCCGATCTTCTTTCCTGTCGTTTTCAGCTGTCCCTCCAGTGCTGCTGTGGGTCACTGATCAAGCGCTGACTCCTCTGTCCTCTTCTCTCATGTCCCACGGTGTCTGTGTGGGTGCACGTTGCTTCATAGACTTACCTTGTGTCTCTCCTCGTCTCCTGGCCGAACATCTCAACTGCGCATGCGCCCGCCCCAAGATTCTTTGTGGCCACCCGATAAATTTTCAGATGTTCAGACGGGAGTGCGCGGCGGAGACACAGGTAAGTATTAACCCTTAAAAAAAACAAAAACCTTTCAATCGTTTTGCATATATCTACTAATTTCTAGCATTACATATATGCAAAAACATGCGAAGGTTTAATAACCCTTTAAGCTCGCCCAAGATTATGTACAGACTGACTTGTTGTGGAAAGACTACCGTATATACTCGAGTATAGCCGAGATTTTCAGCCCATTTTTTTGGCTGAAAAGTGCCCCCCTCGGCTTATACTCGAGTCAGCGTCAGGTGTCTTCTTACTTACCTCGCCGAGCAAATTGATTTATTGTAATTTAAATCCTCTCTGTTGCTGACAGGATCCTATATAGAATAAAGAATACTGACATCTGAAAACCAGTCCCACAGGAGAGTAATACACTCTATAAAGCATTCAGAATTGTATGCGCTCATCTCTAGCGTACTGTAATCCAAGTAAGAACCCATTGCTTCCTCCCACTCATCTCTGCAATGTTAATAAAATCTACATTTACACAAATTTCCCCCATGGGTCTTTGTGTCTTTATTACATGGCACAGATGGGTTATGTAAGGCCAGTGACATAAAGACTTATTTAATAATGTAAGGAGTAATGTGTACAGTACCATAACCAGCTGCATTTATCTATCCCTCATCTAACTGCATTAAAATGACATTTGATTGGTTGCTCTGCCTTGTAAAATCTCAATTGTCTCTGTATAGATAATTAGAAGTCTATTCTACAATACTGTTTGTGTGTGTGTGTGTGTGTGTGTGGGGCTTTTTCTTTTTTCTGTGATATTTCTGATCGGTCCAGTAAGATGCCTGTTGTATAACTTTAGTAATCTTCAACCAATTATTTCTGGTATATATTTTTTTTTTTTTTTTTTCAGCCATGAGAACAGCCCAGTAGTGACATCACTAGGGATGCACCGATACCGGTATTGAGTACCAATATTTTTTGGTACCCACCGATACCGGAAGTCCCATTAAGGAAGCCAGGTGGCGTGTAATGACTTGCCACCCAGCTTCCTGATTACCCAGGAAGCCTTCACCACGTGACAAAGAAGCATTAAGTCGGCTTTCTGGCCAATCAGCTGGGGATTGGTCAGACAGCTGGCCACTTAGGAAGCCAGACGGCGAGTCATTACATGCCGCACAAGTTCCTGATTGGCCGGGTAAGCTGGCTCCATGCTTCCTCCTCACCAAGTGAGGAGGGAGCATGGAGCTGGCTTCCTAGCTATTCAGGAAGCCAGGGGTTGAGTCATTACCCATCCCCCCCCCCCCCCCCCCCCCCATCCCTGGTGACCAGGGGGCATGAAGCTGGCTTCCTGGCCAATCGGGAAGCTGGGTAGCATGTAATGATTCGCCGCCCGGCTTCCTGATATCGGTATCGGTGCATCCCTAGACCTCACCAAACTTCACTCCAAATCTCCTGAGAGTTGCACTCGAGGCAGCTGTGCCTTGGGTCTCACACAACAGATGTACTGCTTTGAGGCTAGGCAATGCTCCCATACCAGTGCCATGGTACTCCAATATCAGGAAGTGTGCTATTTTTCCGGAGAAATTCCAGATAATAAGTACATTTTTCAGGGTAATTCTTGGGCACAATTAACATTTCTAAATGTTCCCTAAACAGAGCAGATCTCATCTTTTTGTGAGATCAGGTCCATTATAATAGATGCTGTATGTGTCTTGTTGGTACATCACTATACCTAATTTAAATAATATGATTGTAGTATGTTAGAAATTATACATGTGGATGAGATTCACATCTTGAGCCCCGTTCTACTAGCAGAAATCCAGCTGTTAATATGCTTATGTTAAAATGTCCTTGTTGGAGTGCCCAGTGTTCGTGATAGATGTGACAACACGATCTACAATGGCAGACTACAGTCCAGTGCATATGCATTAGTAGAAAATGGATCTGCTGGAGGAGCTGCTAAATAGTTTCCGGCAAGAGATGCTTTCTAAAAGCATTGTAGTTTGTGTTTGTCTGCTTCTAACAGCATTCAAGAAGAAATGCTAAAGTAAAGAAAATGGCTTCATTATTGAGAGAGCTCAAGGGAATACATATAAATGGAAGAAACCGCCTTGAACAGAAGGACAGTCCAAAATGCTTTTGATGTGACATGTGCATATAAATACTTCACCCCCTCCCAGGGAAGATGAGCATTAGAGGCATGGCAGTATAGAAGTATATTAATCGTATGTTGCGTCAAACTGGTTTTTAAAGCACATGTAGTGCATTTGTGTATGCTGAGAACGCCATTAAAGCTGAACGCCAGGCAGATATGAAAGACACAATATTAAAACCATTTTTGTTTTCTTTTCTGTTCCACAGATTTTAGCACTTTGCAGTTGGAGTTCAGCCCACTAGACTCGTCCTCAATGATGATGAACTCTGACATGGATGGTATGCGTCATTGCTTCTTTTATATGACTGGAAATGTCTGAGAAACCAACACCCTCCCTGCCTTGTATTCAATACAAAACTGACGTTGGTTGTTGATGATGATCAATGCTTGCTTGACTTAAAGTGGAACTACAGCCAGTGCCATAAATGGTTCCTAGTTTTGAAGAGAGTTGTGTATGGTTGGAACTTGTCTGGTTCTTTTTGGTCTTTGTTTTTCCCATTGGTGAAATGTAATCGCTGTCATGACTAAAATTGACGGGATAGCCAAAACTTTACATTTGTTCCTGGAATATGGGGTGATGGGAAAGCTCTGCTGTTTGTGATAGCTGTCAAAGGTGGGATTTCCTCACTTAGGGAGATTTCTACTTATCTTGGGTCTCTTGTGTGAAACTTACCCAGTAGGAGAACATAGATTCCCACTCTGAGTTTGTGATTATTTATTATTAAAATATATATA
>NW_017308015.1:201053-207968 GCF_000935625.1 Nanorana parkeri
ATTGCGCTGTATAATGTATTATTGCTGGGATTTGTAGTTCCTCTATAACTGGTCAGTGGTAATCTGCATTGCGCAGTATAATCATTATACAGCGCAATGGAGAATACCACCAGCTATGGAGGACTACAAATCCCAGCAATAATACATTATATACAGCGCAATGGAGAATAACGCCAGCTACAGAGGACTACAAATCCCAGCAATAGTACATTATAGTATAATGTACTATTGCTACATTCCTCTATAGCTGCTGGTATTCTGCACTGCGCCGCTGTATAATGTACTATATTGCACACCACACTTTTTTTTTACTTCCACCGCGCCAAGCTTGCTCCGGTGATGGACTACAATCTCAATACAAACTAGTAGTCCATCACTGGAGCCTTTTTTTTTTCTTTTTTATCCGATTAACCGATTAATCGAACTTAATAATCGGCCAACTAATCGATTATGAAAATAATCGTTAGCTGCAGCCCTACACACCACACCATTTTTTTTACTTCCACCACTCCAAGCTTGATCCTGTGATGGACTACAACCTCAATACAAACTAGTAGTCCATCACTGGAGCAATTTTTTTAAAATGTATTTTATTTATCCAATTAACCGATTAATCGAACTTAATAATCGGCTAACTAATCGATTTTGAAAATAATCGTTAGCTGCAGCCCTAGCTGTGTTAGCAAACCAAAGGGAGCAGTAATGACTTCCCTGGTCTTGAGACGGTGCTTAGGTCTGGGTGCCAGTACATGGGAGTGGGTTGCATGCTTCTCTATGCCTGGAGTGTCGGGTATTCCTGCAGAGAAGCAGCTGTTGTGAGTGAGCCCAGATAAGGAGGGTATATAGGGATTGGGGGCGGAGCTCTTTCCAGGAAACACTGTCATCCTGCCCTGCATTTGCATGGTAACAGGGTTTCTTTTTTAAAGAAACATTATTTTTAAAAAAAAAGGTGTTACAAGAGGTTTGAGAAGGAGTAAATGCTCGTCTGTACCTGGGAAATGTCTGAGCTCTTTTATTTAGCTATTGCACTGGCCAAGCAACTCAGCAGTGTCTGCTCCATATTGGGTTTTGCCTGTCCACCCTATACAGAGTATACACATTATACATATACAACAGGAAACTTGATATTGTGGGTTTGCTTTTAAGTGTAGCTCATTGAACATAAATGTTACTACCAGATCTACAGACTCAGAGGTTAGTTTTGACGTGCATTTCAAATCCCCCCCCATGTTCAGGCTGTAAGTGCAGCAGTGCAAATCATGTTTCTTCTAGTGCAAATCACGTTTGAATTTCTTCTAGCTCTGGAAGTTGAAAATCAGGTAGAATTAGAAGAAAAGACTCGACTGATTAACCAGGTCCTGGAACTTCAGCACACTTTAGAAGGTACAAACATTCTGTTTCTTGCTTCTCTTTAAATGTATTTATGTAAGAACATTTCTATTTATGTGATTTGTGTGTTTCAGTAGAATGGGGACAATCTTATGTTCTAATACAATGTAAAAGAAAAGGACATGTCTGCAATAACCCAAGTGACCAATCAGACTTTATTTTTCTGACGTCAGTATAGTGAATAATTCAATCTGATTGGTTTATTTGTTAGACTGCATTTAGAATGATTCAACTATCAGTCACCTTCTGCCAGAAATATATTTCTTGTGATTGCTTCTGGTTTCCACTAAATGTAGTGGTTTCCTGCTGTATGGCTTGTTGTGTTATCTTAAATGTCATAGTGATATTGCACCGTCCACTATGCTGTTTTTTTGGAATTCTGTAATAATCTGAAAGTACATTTTATCTTGGTTTTTGGATCATCACATGACCTACCATGGCTACAGAAATAAATAAGTGATCTCAGCAACTTTCTGCAGTTTGTAAAGCTGGAAATGCAGTTCGGTGAAAGACTGGCAGAGTGAGATACGTCTCACTACTGCTAATGACTGGGTTATGCTTTAGCCAGGTCCTAATGTCAGACTTCTAAAGAGGTCCGTGATTGGTAGTGCATCTTGAGCCAGGTTTAGATGTCCGCCTTCTGAAAAAGGGACCAGTGATTGATGGGGCTTTGTGAGCTAGGTCTTGGTGTCTGGCTTCTAAGGAGAATTAGTGTGGATTCTTCAGGCAGGTCATGATGTCAGTCTTTTGAAGAGTGGAGTAGTGATTGGCAAGGTTTCTTGAGACCGGTTCTGATGGATTGAGAACTGACTACAGGAACGTGTCCAGATAATATTGATAAATGGCTCTTTTTCAGATTGGTCTGTGGTTGAGAGTGGCGTGCATCGGGGTTCTGTACTAGCCAGCTGTACCCGCCCCCTCCCCCGTCCGTTCTGCCAGTCAGCGCAGAGAGCCGTGACAGGATCGAGAGGTGAGCGAACCCGGTATGTGTTCGATCACCTCCCAATCTACTGAGCCGACCTGTGACAGTCTCATTGTCACAGGTCGGCTAGAACTATGAGGTGAGTGGAAATCACTCATCTCATAGTTCTCCTTTTAAGCCCTAAGGGTTAAAAATGTAAAGTACAGCGCTAGAAGCCTCTCGGTGCAATAGAAAAAAGGCTATAGTTGGTGTAGTATCAGTAATACATAAAATGCATTCGTAGAGGGAATATAACTCGCTTCTATGTGAATAAATGAATACGTGAAGTGCCAACTAATAACAGCACAAAACCAATGGGTGCGAACCTAAATTAGTGCTGAAAAATATGTGAAACATCTATAGAAGCAACAATGTGTCACATACACTATTGAAGTAGCTACAAAGTGCTCTGAAAAAATTCCTTAATGTGAACCAATAACATAATAAAGAAAATATAGCAACTAAGTATGTACAATGTAGAAAAAACAGAGTGATTAAAGTTTCTTTTAAATTTCTCCTGGTTAGCCGAATAAAACAAAAAAGGATCCTCCTGTTAAGATAAAGCAGAGGAAACGTATAACAATCACCGAAAGGAAGTCCGTATTTCAGTCTTTTTTCAGATGCATATAGAGCAAAAAAACTAAAATGTGTATATAATAATGTGATGTATTTGTTCTTCCAAAAACCAGCCCAATAGTGAGATCAAATACGTTTCTGCGTAGTGGTGTGCCCAACGAAAATCGGAGGAGGTCCCCTCAAGTATATGCACTCCCCAGATCTATGATGTTAGAAAGCCCTAATAATTGTAATTCTATTACCAGCAATATAAACTATTTAATTTTTATTTTGTGCTCACAGGCCTCATAATTTAAAAACGTAAAACTTACGTTTTTAACTTTAAAAGTTTTTAAACACAATTAAAAACTTAGGATTAATATAGTATGCAGGTGAAGTCAGGTGGGTATGATGCACACTCTATGAATATTACCCATGAGATTACCTACCACTATCCCCTTCCCCTTTCCTAAAAGAATAAAAACGTTTCCTCTATTTTATATTATTAAACATTTCTGAAGTTTCTCTTCAATATTTTAAAATAGTTATAAAAGTCTTTACCCCTAATCACTCTATTAATATTATTCATATTAAGATAATCTAGTATTCTCGACTAGACATTCTATTTACTGATACTCAGTTTTACGGTCTCAAAATTTGCATTTAATATATTAAACATGTTGAGTTAGATTGTTCTTATGCATATTTTTACATTTATATAATGAAATTATATAAAATTATATACGCTTATCTTTCTTTTAAAGAACCATTTATACAATAATAAATATTCAGGACACTGTCTTCATTAATGTTATGTATCATGACGCGGTAATGTTTCTAAATATTAATTTATAGATCCTATATAGGTCTTATAACCAATTATTTATGGGTTTTTGATGGTTAATTGAACGCTAATAGATATGTTTTTATTTTCATTTTTTTTCTTTGTGCTTTATCCGGCTATTATTTGTAGTATTTTAAATTATGGTTTTTAAATTGGTCGTTAATTGCTTATGAATAATAATGGGTTTCACTCTGTTTCCACACATGTTCCAAATTATTGATTTTGTATTTTAAGTGCATATAACAGACTGGATCGTGACTCTTGCAGACCTGCCATCCCTTGAGAATGTCTGTACGACGAAACGCGTGGGGGGCGGGCCTACAGTTACGTCACAGTTCCAGTCTGAGGAGTCACGTCCTTGAGTGACTTGCCGGCTTTTACTACTTTTAGCGCTATTTTTGTTATCCTTTGCTCAATAAATCTTTTTAAAGGAGAACTATGGGGTCAGTGTTTTTCCGTGTCCTCCCGTTACCCTAAGCTTGGTATACCGCGAGCCACAGCTCGCGGTATACTGAGACGCCGCACCTGGAGCGGATCCCGACGTAGATGACGGGATCCGCCCAGCTGCGTGAGTGACAGCTGGCTCTGCCTACCTAGAGGCAGAGCCAGCTGTACCCGCCCCCTCCCCCGTCCGTTCCGCCAGTCAGCGCTGGCAGATCGGAGCAGGGAATCCAGCCCCTCCCCCTGTCACGGCAGAGAGCCGTGACAGGATCGAGAGGTGAGGGAACCCGGTATGTGTTCCCTCACCTCCCGATCTACTGAGCCGACCTGTGACAGTCTCATTGTCACAGGTCGGCTTAGAACTATGAGGTGAGTGGAAATCACTCATGTCATAGTTCTCCTCCTTTAATTTACCACACTATGAGCGGATTCCCCATTTTTCCTTCATTTTTTATGGAAGAATAATCTAGGATCCAAGGGAGGGTCGATGACGGAGATCTCTCGGTTTATCCTAGTGAAGCAATCTGTGTTTTGCTTTAGACGTCTGGATCCCAGCGAGCGCCAGAGACGAGAGGGTGTACAGCTCCGGTGTCTATCTAGCGAAACAAACGGCTTTCTAACATCATAGATCTGGCGAGTGCATATACTTGAGGGGACCTCCTCCGATTTTCGTTGGGCACACCACTACGCAGAAACGTATTTGATCTCACTATTGGGCTGGTTTTTGGAAGAACAAATACATCACATTATTATATACACATTTTAGTTTTTTTGCTCTATATGCATCTGAAAAAAGACTGAAATACGGACTTCCTTTCGGTGATTGTTATACGTTTCCTCTGCTTTATCTTAACAGAGGATCCTCTTTTGTTTCATTCGGCTAATCAGGAGAAATTTAAAAAACACTTTCATCACTCTGTTTTTTCTACATTGTACATACTTAGTTGCTACATTTTGTTATGTTATTGGTTCACGTTAATGAATTTTTTCAGAGCACTTTGTAGCTGCTTCAATAGTTGTATTTGACACATTGTTGCTTCTATAGATGTTTCACATATTTTTCAGCACTAATTTAGGTTCGCACCCATTGGTTTTGTGCTGTTATTAGTTGGCACTTCACGTATTCATTTATTTACATAGATGTGAGTAATATTCCCTCTACAAATGCATTTTATGTATTACTGATACTACACCAACTATAGCCTTTTTTCTATTGCACCGAGAGGCTTCTAGCGCTGTACTTTACATTTTTTAAATACTAGAGGCCACCACCCAAAATTGGTGGCAAAAAGATTTAACCGCAAAGGGCGTAGCGGATTCTTTTCAGTCAGAGCGGTTACATTTCCCAGTGGTATCTGCAGAGAATCTTTATCTAATTGATTTTTGAATAATTAGCTTCCTCAGAGACTGTAACATACAGGGGTACAGGTACTCTTAAAAACTAGACCACACATGGATTCGTATTCACACACACACACACACACACACACACACACACACACACACACACACACACAACTCGGCCAGCTGCGTCTTTCAGCACGGCTCAGCGCTCGACTGAGCCGCTCGGCTGTGATCGGGAGCTGTACGGGCTATTGTGAATAGCCCGTACAGCACCCCCTCTGTTCTCCTGAACCGTAGGTAAGACAGGTGCTTCAATGTTTGAAGGTGCTTTAAACGTAATCACTATGATGGGCAGCCACACCGACTAATAGGAAGGGTCAGGGGGCAGGCAAAACTCAGGCACTTTATGGTAGTCAACAGACTAAAGGTAGCAAATCAAGCAGCTGCATGTATGGGGAGGAACCTTTAAGATCGTACTAGGTTATATCTTGCATACTGAAAACATGGGATCAGTAAACCTGTATTGAAAAAACCATGTAGGCAGCCAATGCTAGTTCTCTGAATAATTCAATGACTTCAAGACTTACCAAGCGACCTCACTGGCTATTGTAAAAGTTTGTGGATGAGGACTTTTGACTAAGTACTGAATGTTTATTTTAAGTCATAGCCTAGTATCTAGCATTCCCTTAAGGCTGTCACCAATGGCATCCCCCGTATTTCAGTATAGCTTTTCTTTAAATTCACACTTCAAGTAGTATTACGTTCCGGACCTTTTTTACCTTAATGCATTCTCTGCATTAGGGTAAAAACGGACCAGCACCTTTTTTCTCCCCCAGTCCCCCCCACACTTATCTGACAGCTATGCTCGTCCCCGCCGCTGGTCCCTAAGTGATCCTCCGTTCCCCGAACTTCCTGGTTGGGGGGAGAGAATACCGATGGCAGAGGAGCCATAGGCTCCTTCTGCCATCAATCAGAGAGAAGGGGCGTGGCCTGCCACAGGGCTGTGTGTCTATGGATGCACACAGCCACTGCGGGCACAAGCGCGCACGGGTGCCTCCATTAAAACGATGGTGGCACACGTACAGGGGGAAGATTGCTGCGGGGACCCACTAGAAAATAAGGAATTAAAAACTTTTTTAAAGAAACGGCAACAGCCTCAAGCAAAGGAGGGTCTCCTTGTAGGAAATATTTTTTTTAAAAAAGGATGCTTTAATATCACTTTAACATGAATCTGCAGGTCCCATGTCAACACTGCACATGCGCATAACTCCTGAGTTTAGTGTAACTTTAATGTATGTATTGCTATCATTTCAAAAGACATTTACATTTTTTTTTTTTTTTTTTTTTTTTAAAACTCTTATTTTAAAAAAAAATCCATGAC
>NW_017308015.1:208007-211654 GCF_000935625.1 Nanorana parkeri
GTGTATCAGTTCAAAAAAAATTTGCATTTTTTTTTTTTTTTTTTTTTTTATAAATCCTACTTTAAAAAAAAATACCAGGTGATTCTGCGCTGAAGGTCCTTATTCAGGTAGTTCCAGTTGCGGAGTTCCAGTAGTTCCGGTTCTGTTCCTGCCTACAAGTTGCTCTTCTGCATTGTCGCCCTGTCACAAAACTACAGGCATTGCGCAGACATGTACTGCTGTTGTCACCATCAGGAAGCCCACACCTGAGCAAAGACATGCAGCTGCTACTGGAACAAATGCATGTAGACAGGAAGTGGTTGCAAGCTGCGGGAGATCAACATGGTTAAATGCAAACATGATGTATAGGATTAGGATAGTGCTTCAGGAAGCTAAATGTCATCCACTGAGGGTTTACATATACCTTGAAAAAAACTATATCCACTATTTCTCATTGGGGTAAAAATGTAGGGAAATTACTCAAAAATGACTAATAGATTCTGTTTATAGATGTCAAATCTGAATACTTTGTTTCCAGTCAGGTTGTACGATGTGATATAACTTTGCATTGGGTACAGGTTATACTGACAATGTTTTGCCCCCATACAGACCTATCTGCTCGCGTCGATGCTGTTAAAGAGGAAAACCTGAAGCTCAAGTCAGAAAACCAGGTTCTTGGACAGTATATTGAGAACCTCATGTCGGCCTCCAGTGTCTTCCAAACAACAGACACCAAGAGCAAGCGGAAGTAGTGCATTTTCCCTTCACTGGTTTAACTTGTACAGTACTCGAGTAGCATATGTGGGTCCAGTTAGTATAGAATGTGCATTCACCCAGACACTACTTGTGTAGACTGATTCTATGTATAGTGACTGCACAAACAATACTATGATAATAAAATGGCATCACCATTTTTTTAAATGTATTAACAACAATAATGTAAGGTGCCCAAAGGTCCACACATCAGCATGCAGTTTTCACGTTTCACAAATCATTGTCCCATAAAGTGGGTCAGTCTAAAATCAAGGCTTTACCCCAGTATCCCTGTAATAAAATTGGGTCGGGTAAAAAAATAACCTTTTTTTTTTTTTTTTTTAAAGGGAGCTTTTTGCTGATTTGTAAAACTCTAATGTGGATGCTGAATGTTTCCTTTTTTGTTTGTGCCAGAAACAAAATGACCTATAGTAAGTGGATCTTGGTGTATTCAACAATGACCTAACTTATCTGTTTTGTTTTAGATGGTATATGTGCAATATTGACAACCGTTCAGTCTAAAAAAGATCATTGTGCTAGTTCTGATGCATATTATCCCATGCGTTCTAAACATGGCCAGCTTGTATGGTAAGGCATGGATTTTCTATGCGGCCATCTCACAAATTCCTGGTAGCGCTTGGCTAGTTTGTAAAAACCCTTTACCAAGAGAAATGTAGAAGCTGCCATTGCCAAGTTCTTCTTAAATGTTATTTACCTGGCTGTCATGCTGACCCTCTCTCCCATATTTTGTGTCTGACTGGAACAAGTAGGTAAGGCTTTTTCTAACCCACTAGGTTCAATACGTTGAGCCACGGGTGTGGAACGAGCAGTCAGCTGCCTGACTTTCCAAATCTGAGGAAGAGGTCAATAATGACCGCTTGCTTTTTTTCCCAGCTATGACAGGTTTACTTTGAATGAAGTCTCAAATTTTCAGGAGCTCATAAAGGTCATACTTTTTAGTTACCATGCACTTTACATAGATCATATAAGGTACAATAAATGTTTTCTGAAGAATTATGAATTAAATTCAAGTTGGTGTAGACTTAGTAAGTTTCCTAGAGCTGGGCTCCATTTGAGTATGTGTAAGCCTTACGGGAACCAATGAAAGCCTTAGCTAAGTGGCCCTACCCCAGTCAGCATTTGGTTGTATGTGTGTAACTTTCCTGCAGTAGATAACAGATGATATATCACCCTTTTTTAATTATACACATCAGGATCATGAAATGGCCTTTCTCATCATGCAGCAGGTAAACCTTACTATGAATCGCCGAGGCACATTTTCTGGTAGGTATCTTTTTCAATGAATTAGAAATAATTTGGCTTCCACATTCGAGATTTACAAGTTTTGTAAACAGAGTTCATAACATCCCACTTAGGCCTGGTTCACACCTGGGCGTTTTACAGCGCGTCCCTACGCTCTGTAAAACGCTCAACATGGGAAAACCAATGATTGCCTATGGGCATGGTTCCCACCTGGGCGTTTTACAGCGCGTAAGGACACGCTGCAAAACGCCCTATGCCCAAAGAAGTACAGGAGCTTCTTTGGGGCGTATTTGGCGCGCTTATCCATTGGGATACAGCCAGGTAGCCCTCTGAAACGCGCGACAAACGCGCATATTCGATACGCCTAGGTGTGAACCCAGCCTTACAGGATAGGAATGAAAACCTACCCCTGTGATTTCAATAGTGAGATTTAAAATGGCAAATCCCATCTAGTTGTCTCTACCTGAAGAATCTGATTTTAGTATAGGTATGGTAAAACATATAATGGTCATTGGCTACCAGATCAGTTTTACCCTCCAGGCATCTTGTCTAGCTTTAAATTTCTTTCTTAATAGTGTTCTGCAATCCCTTTTAAATTATTTAATGACACCATTCTAGGGTTAGGCTGCTTGGTTTGTATCATGTGAAAGCAATGCTGCCTTGTAAGATCAAAACAGTATTCACTGTAACATATTGTCGTGTATATTTTGTTTTATTTTAACAATTTCTTTTTTATTTTGTGTCAAAATATGTTTGTTTGTTTACCAAGCACCAAGGATGGTGTTAGATATTTGCACCTAACAAGATTTTAAATGCTAGGCAATGAGCATGTAATCAGCAGGTCCTTGTCTTTGCCAGGTCTGTCTTTTGAAAAGTGTCACTTCAGTGTATAAGAAATGCCAGGCAGTAGGAAGTGGTGACAGCACATTATTTTGCTGTTTTTTTTTTTTTTTTCTTCTTCTTCTCTCATTCCCTTGCATTATGTAGAGAAGAAACCTGCTTGTTATATTTATACCTGACAGTTAAATGCCAACATAAGTGAATGTCTTGTTTATAACAGGAGCCATAGTTCCTACAGTGCCAATCATGGCTGGGCATTTCCTTGAGGAGCACACTTTTTAAAGTGGCATATGTATAGAAAACAATAAGTAAAGGATCTTGACAAGATGTAACTCAGTAATTACTATACTGACAAGTTTACATCCTTAGTTATTCTAATTCATTCTGAAATAAAGTGTTTTTTATTTATTCCATCCCTGTGTTTTACTGTCTTTATTCATTCTGAGGAGTTTGGGGGAATTTGCTGCATATTCTGGAACCTTTGTGTCATACCTTCCCATAAAGTTAAACTCCTAGAAAATATTAAAAGAAAAAGTTATGTATTCATTATAAAGTTATTAAATGTATTTTTCAAGTTCAGTTAGTGTTAGCATCTGCCATAATATTTGGCATGTTAGCATTGTATGTGGATTAGAACTCTGGAGGAGGAAGGTTAAGTATTCTGAGAAATGCAGGCGCTGCTTTATGCACATGCAGTCAGGAGCCGAAAGATGACATCAGTCTGCATTTGCTGCTCCTCTATTGTCCAATCGCAAGCTGGGGATATGGTGGTGGCCAAGTTCTCCTTCCACTTTAAGGGGGTAAAAAAAAAA
>NW_017308015.1:211979-251980 GCF_000935625.1 Nanorana parkeri
GGGTAGGGGGGGGGGCAAGTTCCCCTTCCCCTTTAAGGGGGGAAAAAAAAAAAAAAAAAAAAGAAGTATACTTGCCTCTACTTACGACATTTGCAAGCTCCCTTGCCAAAGAGAAAGTGTTGCTGGCTTCTTCCAGGATGTTCAGCCATCTTAATTTGTCAGAATGTCATTAATCCGGGCATGCTCACTGGAGTTAATACATTCCATCCGATGTACACCCAGCACCTGGAATAATACACTGTTGCAAAAGTTCAGCGTGCCCCACTAGATGCAGGCTGATACCCACTGCATCAATATATGGTTTGAAACAACCCCTTGTATATTTTAGTCCACTGCAAGAGACTGTGTGAACCAAAATACAGCCTTTTCTTGACTTTTTTTTGGAAGCTGAATCAGGAAAAGAAGAAAGTAGCTGCAGACCTGGTTTGACTTAGAGTGCATCCCTGACCCTCCTGAAACCCTATCAGAGCATGTTTAGAACCCCTATGGACAGATGGGTCGAGGAACTGGGCACAAACAGCTAGGAAGTCCCTATTAGATCCGGAGGTGACAAAGACACTGTAGGCAAGCAGTGGAGGGAGTTAGACTCCGAAGATCTATGCATACAGACTCCTAAGGCAAATGTGGTAGAGGGATGAGGCTCCACTGACCCTTGTGCAGATATCATGCACTCTGGTATGAGCATAATGTGGCTGTTCAAGGTGTTGCTAATGACCGTGACAAATGCCGGTCCAAAGAAACCTTAAAGGGAAGATGAATCAGCTGTTCTTTGAATGTCTCATCAGCGTCCCATGCACACAGACAGAATGCCCCTAAGCATTTGTATAGTCATTATTCCTATGCAACTTTCAGAAGCTTGTAATAAACATTCACCGCTAAGGCACAAGGCTCCAGACATCTGCATCAGCTGCTCCGTAGTGACTTACACCAGCAGTGGAAGGTTCCTCTCAAAGGAGTCTTTTATTACCTTCTGACATGGCTTGACCAATCAGAATTATCGCCAACACAGACTGGAGGGCCTAACCAGTTAACGTAAACTGGGTTTTAGGTCGGAATTCAACTTTTCAGTGAAGTCCCCAAAGGTAAGTATACCTTTTGACCCTTCTTGAGATAAATCGTTTAATGTGGATTACTGGAGCATCCACTTTGGTCATGGACCACCTATTACCGAATCCCTTTTCAAAGGGGAAACACCCTCACAAAGTCATACGTGGAGCCCTGGACCCCTTATGGTGTTTCCTGTCCACATTGAGGAAGTCTTCAAACAGCAGGTGTAGTGAGAATGTCTTGGCAGCCTTAAGAGCTCTTAAAGACTCAAGACCAATAACAGCAGGCTAATCCACCAAATGCAGGCTGATACTGACTACATCTAAATGGCAAGAGACTGTGTGGGCCAAAATACAGCCTGTCCTTGGTGTTTGGAATCTGAATCGGAACAAATTGTTGCTGCAGACCTGATTTGACTCCTGATTTCAGGAGTATCATAGATGGATGCCGTCAGAGCATGTTTGGAACCCCTATGGACAGATAGGGACTTTCTAGCTGTTTGTGCCCAACTACTGGACCCATTGGACACCAGTGCACATGGGGGAGGCCTTGGCCCCACCCAACCCATGGTGGTAAGCAACTAGGCCCGCTGTAAGGTAAGTCCAGCAAACCCAAGTAGCTGTTGCTAATTAGGGTCGCGGTCAGCCGGAGGTGACCAAGTCACTGTAGGCTAGCAGTTGGAAAGGATAATCCAGAGGTGCTTCAGAAACGGGAATAACAGAGGAATGGTGCTAGAGGAGTTCTCCGAGACCATGCCAAAGGCTGTGCCATGACTCTAAACATGGAGAGTGCTCTGCAAAAGGTCTGGAAAGCACCACAATGAAGATCCCATTTCCCAGTATGGCCTCCAAAGTTATTGCTGAGAATATCCTGATTCAGTTAGCTGCTCCTGTAGAGAACAAAAAAACCTGAGGCATGACAGTTGAGAGGGTAGTTTTAAAGGGGCTGGTCTTCAACATTGTTTTCGGTTTGCCAGTGTCCAAACCTCCTGAAGGCAGCATTTTATCATTCACATCACTTGTTTTAGACTTCCGGTGTTCCTCAATGGACAATAAGGAAATCTTTTGTTCAGGTTAAACAGTTGCTATGTATAGCTATATTACCTGAAGTTCAGAATTAAAGTGTATTTATGCTGTGGATATCAGATGTGAGAAATATGTAGAGAATATAAAAACTTGTGTCATAATGACAAAGAAAAGAAATCCAAGATTACTTTTCAAATCATTGACACCCAGTGGGATTGTGGGAAGATTTTAAAGGGATGGTTTTTGTAATCTGATTGGGATTTAGGTTTGCTAGATTATAAAGACTCAAGTTTGTATCAGTCTTAACTTCACTACATTTTTTTTAAGTTGTAGTTGGATTTTAGATTGTAGTAAAAGAAAACTCCTCTTATGCCAAAATTGACATATTTATAAAGGCTACACAATTAATTTTGTCTTTTTGACCTATGTATGGCTTTCTCCACCTGTCAAAAAGTAAAATGCATCTGCCTTCTTTACCAACCATATACAATTTGTAGTTAGCAATTCCCAGAATCCTCTACCGTTGTTCCTGTAATTGGCTCATTGCTTTTCTCAGTATGCACAGAGGTTACCTAAAGTGAGAGCCTGCTCCATAGATATAATATACTGCACAGTTTAATCACATGATCAGTCCAAGCTTTGTAATAAAGCACTATTGTAAAGGCAAAACCTCCTGCAAGTAGTAATAAACATATTTAGCAGGTGCACTGAAATGGCCTATGACAGAATCTGCAGATCTGGAACCTGTAGGAATTTACAGGAATATTTATCTAAAATGATTTAAATGAAAATGGTTAACCTTTATTACTTTACTGTCCATTGAGGGACACGACGATGGTTGACAATCTTGGACCAGTTGCCATCAGGAAGTAGGGACAATGGCAAACAAAAGTTAAGCCCCCCTCTGCTGATGGAAGTTTCATCAGCAGAGCTAGGAAGAAAAAAAAAAAGCATCCAACTGTCTGTTTTTCAATTTTCTTCATCTGTGCAATCATTAATAGAATGTTTTTGAATTACAAAGGTTGTGAGAAAACACGCATTGTGAACACTTATTTGGTACGCCATTACATCAAAAACGTGGTATTTAAGCCGGATACAAACTATGGTATGTGAGGCAACCTTTATATTTTTGGAAAAGAGGATGAGAAAGGGTAGCAAACAGAGAGGGAAGGGATCAGAAAATTGCTGGGGGAATAGGCAATAGTGCAGCCAGGAGCAAATCACAACAAATTAGGTTAAGTGGTGAGAGCATTTCAGTTTGAGCAAATGCCAATAAAAGTCGGTTGGTAGAAAGCTGGAGACCCATGGTTCCCAGACCTGTCACAATTTGGGCATAGAGACCAGTAATTTAGCTGTTAGTTCTTCATTGTTAAGGGTCCAAAGCAATCTATTTTTTACTTCAGTGCAGACCTCTGGATAACCCTGCCTTAGCAATTGTCAGTTTCCTGGCTGTTAGGGCATAAGTATGACTTGGTGCCTGGAGTTGTCCTCCGGTTTCAAATTGATCAATGCCTTGCATGGGTTCATAGAAGTGGGCGTTGAAGAAGGGTATGTAACATATCGTAAACCTGAGACCAGAACCACTGGACAATTGGGCAGGTCCTCCATAAATGGTAGAAAGTGCCCGGCTCCAGAAAGCCACAGAAAAAATGTTTGGGCATAGTTTAAGTTCATGCGGGAGAGGTGGCAGGGTACAATGTATCCCCCCAAGTAGCACTTTATAATTCAACTCTACATCTGATGTGTTGCAGGAATGGTATTTGGTGGTGTCCCATATCTGGACCCAATCAACATCTTCCAGGGCCAACCCCAGCTTAAGCTCCCAATTGCACACATAGGTGTGGGGTTTCAGAGTACATTTAGATAAAGTATTATACAAAGAAAGTAAGCCTGGGGAGTGGGGATCATCTTTGCATTTAGAGTCATACTGGGTGATCGTCAACCGCTTGCCAGGGATGCAAGCTTCTAGTTTCTTTTATTCTGTCAACAAACTCTGTACTCTTTAATTGTTTTTCTCATCAGCCAAGAAGTCTAATATGCTTTAAGCTGGTCACAATACAGCAGTGATCTGGATCAGCATATCCTCAACAATAGCTTTATGTAGTACAGCCTCTGGTGCAACCCAGTCCGTGATGACTCCTTTTGTGAATATGTCTCTGATAGTAGAGAAGATAACCTAACCTGGATTGTCACTTTCAAACTCTACATTGTGGGAATTCAAAACCTAGTTTTGACCCAGTCTCTGAACTTTTACGTCTGATTCACTGATGGGGTTAACATATCCTGAAGACCACATCTTTATTGACTTAGAGAAGTGTTGTAAAACCATTGAAATCACTTATATTTGAAAGCCTGAAGCCACCTTAACTTCCTGTGTTGGAGACGAATCAGAAGATAAGAGGTAATATCCCCTATGTGAATAAAATTGCCATTTTGGAGCGTTGTCATGGGATCAAGTGTCCTAAGTGGAGGATTTTTCATAACCTCTTGCTCGAAAGACTATTCAAATGTTTTGGATATCCCCAAACTTTCTTACTCAGTGACACTGGTCATCAGGAAGAATGGAGGATAAAAAAAACACTAGCGGGGACACAGGCAGCCTGACAAAGGGTCTTAACCTTCGCTATCCAAAACTAACAAAAAAGTGTTGCCTTTACATCTCATTCTGTACAATGCCCCAAACCCATCCCCACCAAAAAAAGCTCTGTCTGGAGTTGTGCTTGAAGTGCAATAGGTAAAAGTGATTGCGCTGAGTGGCTGAACAGAATAACAAATGTTTTGGCAGGTAAAGCATTTTCCAGCTGTGAATTCAGTGGCTTGCCTGAATTAACTTTGCGGAACGCTTTAGGTGTTGACACAAAGTTAATCTCCGTATATTACCAAATACTTTTTGCACAACGTCTCTATGGACAAATCCAACTTACCTAAAGTACAGTGAGGACCAACTACATATTTTAATAAATATTTATTTTAAATGTATATTTCTTCCTTGCTTAAATAAACATTGACAACATTTTATTCAACATTCAACTAGAAAAGTTTGGAAAAAATCTGTACCGCATTTCCTGTAGCTTATACAATGGTGGTTCAGAAGTGTAAACACGTAAAACTACTCGTCTGGATGACAAACTACAAGTCACCAGTACAACTATAACAGGCCATTTTATGAACCTTGCTGAAAACAGTATTCCAAGTTGTAAATACCTCATCTGGGGTATCAATTCAGGAGTTTCGCTGCACTAGAAGGAAAGGACATTTTAAATTCTTTTTTTATATTTTTAATATAAACATTCTTTAAAATCACCCTCAAAATACCTATGATCGGTTCATATTAGAAACCACTGTGCTTTAGTCGGTCCATTGTTATTCCAAAGCTACTTCTCTTTTCCTGTGTTCCCTTTCAGCTTCCCGAGTGTACTCCTTAGGGCAAACCAACGAAGCCTACTGAAAGCCCTTTATTAAACAAACCTATGTGTCACTGCATTGCAAATAATGCAAACTGAATACATTTCCATTTAAATATTTGCTACACATTTAATTAGCCCTAAGTACAAGTGATGACAGGCCCAGTGACCCATTCCATTCTTTGCTTTTCTACATCTTGCAAGTGCTGCAGATTGGCAGTTGCACACAGTGAAGTGAAAGAACGGATATAATAACTTCTATTCTGTAACACACATGTAAAAAAAAAAAAACTGTTTGATGGAATAATTGGGACTGTCCTGAGCATCACTTACTGCATTTTGTTTTAGTCGTCAGCCATCTGCCCTGTACATTTTGTGTATATTATTTCATTAAAAATGTGCAGGCTTCAATTCCAGGCAGATCATTACTTAACCAGCAGGTAATAAGAAGAATGAAATAGAAGGAGGGTATATTACAGCAGGAGAGATGGGACAAACCTGTTGAGAATGGGAGTTTGCTGATTCTTTGTGCCAAAGTCTCGTGGAAACTGACTATGCAAAAATTGAACCTTATTGAACCTTAATGAACAGAAAGGACAATGGTAAAAAGGACTATCCTTTCTTACGCTAACACCTATATTTAAATATTTATTTAAGCCAAGACCAGAAAGGAATATAAAAGGTAGGCTATTGCACATGCAGTTCTGACCAGTGTTTCATAGGTACATGGAAAATTCTGCCTTCCAATAGGGAATACCCTGACATAAACATAACAGGACAACTTTTTAGGTAACACGAAGTATTGGACCAAGAGGTAAGAAGTGGTTTCCTGTCACTGTATATGGTGTCCATCGCCAGGCTGAGACAAGTTGGTTCTCTGTAACAGTCCAACATTTGTATTGGGATTACTAGTCTTTCCGTACTCGTCTCTTCCTCAAGGATTTCTTTGTGTTGTCTCCAGAGTCCGCACCTTCATCTGCTTCTTTCATCTGGTAGGCAAGCAAAGATGTCATGTTATGCCAGAACATTTCAAAGTCCAGTCTAATTAAAAAGTAGGGGATTACGTACAGCTTTTGTACACATGGACATTGCCTTGTATGACAGCCGTG
This sequence comes from Nanorana parkeri, assembly GCF_000935625.1. NCBI lineage: Eukaryota > Metazoa > Chordata > Amphibia > Anura > Dicroglossidae > Nanorana > Nanorana parkeri. Next base: position 218,565 of record NW_017308015.1, read on the forward strand.
TGTAAAACAATCTTTCATGAAACATTTGCAAAGCTTTCATTAAGCTGCTAGCAACCTCATTGGAGTCTTTAAAGGGACCTTCAGCTCCCACTGGGGGAGGTTTCACTTTAAACAAGTTGCCCACCTCCCCCCCCCAGCAACACTTACTCACTTTCCATTTGCTCATCCACAGCTATTGATGCCTGCAGGAGCAAAGAGGAGAAGCCTCATGTAAGCCTAAAGTTGCTCCCGCTGGTCGAACTCACACAGGGCTAGGGACTCCTTTCTTGCACCCATGTGACACTTTTGGTGCTTGCAAATCGGCAGATCAGCCACTCAGCAATGCATTGTGGGAGGAAGGGGAGTGAGTCACATGTCCCTATAGCCAGAAGTACCAGGTATTTCTCTTTGCTCCCACCACTGAACAAAGCAGTGAAGAAGCAAAGAAAAAGTGAGTATGTGCTGCTGGGGAGGGTGGCCGTGCTTCACCCTGTAGTGTTTTCCAAACATTTTCTCAAGCCCCATCAGCAGTTCATACTTTGTGGATATCTACTTGAAATAGCCAAGAAATCATATTTCTACGACACTAATGGCTTTGACTGCTCCTATGAGAAGGTACATGCAAAGCATACACTTTTAGAGCATGTTTACACCATGCACAGACAAGGTGATTTGCCTGCTTTACTATCGAGTCAGTCCACACCACTGCGTTGTGGATATGCAGTACTTGGGTGAATAAAACGGAATGAAATGTCACCTTTTGGAAAAAGAATAAAAGGTAAACAATGCAATGCACTGAAATTAGCACATTGTACTGCTTCTTAACAACACACACCACTAATAGTGTCCTGGTGGTGTAAATGACCCTAAGTAGGACCCGAGGACAGGATTGTATTACTTGACATTTCCATGTTGTTCTCCCATGATGTCTTGTGCTGCCTACACCTAAACAGTCTAGCAAGGTCAAAACATTTCCTAAGAGAAATCTGGCAGCTATCATTGCTGACACCCCTTCTAGAAATGACTGTCTGTTATGTTGAACCACTAACTTCAATGCTTTCATAGTCACTGACCCAGAACAAGTATGTAAATAAGGAAAGTCAGAAGTCCATATCTGCTCTGGGTTAGTAACTTAAAGTGTTAAAGACAGAGTATCAGCACGACCAACTCACTTTTGCAGAATGAGAAGTCAGCAATGGCAGCCTATATGTTTCTTGTTTCTCTCAGGAAAGGTTTGAATTCAACGTGGGTGGTTTTGGGATACCCATTTTATTTAACCTTTTCTTCCAGCACCATAATATCCATTTGCAAATAACAAACTGCAGGTTAAATATATACAGAATTAATGATAAACTATATCTATATCTGACATGTGCTGGTCACTGACCTCATCATCTGAAGACTGATCTACTGCATCACCAATCTCCTCATCTTCTTGACTGAATTCTTCATCTTCCTCCTCTTGTTCTGTCCTTTCATCATCTTCAGTCTCTAGAAAAGGGCAAATCATCTTTAGAATAAAGATATGCTGCCGTATTTCAAGAACAACTTATAAAGTATTAAAGCAGTGTTAATAGACTTTGTAAACTGCCAGTATTCAGGTGCAGGATGGATTTCCTGCAATGTGTGCCTAGCAGACCCACTAACCATCACACCTTCATTAACAACAGCTCAAACGCTCAACATTAGGGCAACGCAATATCTCAAAGGAGGACAGAAGTGAGGAATCACTAATGACTGGCATTCACTGGAGTCCATTTTGTGAGTAATGTAGCATTTTCGCTGTGCTTCATCCTACCTCTAATCTACAGGCCAAAGTATTTTTTTTTTTAATGATAGGGGTTTTATTTTACCTTAGTTTTTATTGCTGTTGATAACCCAGTTACTGAGATTTCCCATCACTTCCTGTTCAGTCACTGGGACACAGAGCAAAACAAACTTCCACAACGGGGAGACAGTGATAAAAGGACTTTTATTGAACAGTGGAGAAGGGTTGGTATCTGCTGTCTATGTCCCAATTAGGAAGCTTCCCCTAAACTTGCTTTGTGATCCTTAACACAAGTGGGGAAAATCTCTCCAAAGGGGGCACAGGTAGCATTAACCATGACAGAATTTCTAACCCTACCCCGCTCTAGCTAAAACTAAAAAACAAATGTGGCTGGATTACCACTTAAATCACTTTGATCTTTTCTGCTTTTTGCTGATCCTGTGGATCCACGGAACCATTACTGATATGACATCACTAGAATAACATTAGGCTGGCCATTCATGGCAGAAAAAAAGAAATTGCATGTAAGGTTTGCAACAATTAGGTGGTTTAATGGTGCAGGTACAAGAGTTTCCTGTCTTTTAAGGTCAAACGGAATAAGGGTGGATTCACACTAGCACAATTCGTTGTGGTACCATTTATTCTGAAGTTTAAAAAAGAAAAATGCCCCTGCACTATAGTACACTCGAATGCACAGAAGTAAATGTGCATTGTGCAAAGCATTCTCAATATAGTGCATGTACGTTTTTTCTTGCATTGACGCAGCTTGAAAGACCAATTCAATATGAATGGGTTGCCTTAATGAATGTCACATCATCATGGTGCACTAATTCACACATAGGCGTGAATGGGTTCTAAAGCTTTTACTGAGTGTGCGACATGTCCATCCACCAACCGAAATAGGAAAAAGATCAATGGCAGATTCAAAAAATTTTTTAGGATGGACTGATGGCTCACAGCCTGTCATTCTAAGGAGGATACTGCCAGGCTTTCTTACCCTTTCTTGCCAGTTGAGCTGCAGCCTGTCTTCTCTTGCAGTGTGTCTGACATTGTTAGTCCCTTTTTGGCGCCCTCTTATGACCAAAGCCGTAAACATCATCATTCTGCAACTACTAGCAAACTCCTGACATCTTCCTGTCTTAGAATGAAGGATCCACCTGATCCCTCTGATCAAAATGTTCAATGATGCTATGCCAGGTCACCAAGTATCATCTATCCCGGTGTTCTACAATCTGAGTCGTCCTGTCACCATAATAGTCAACTTACCTTTGTCGTACTGAGTTTCTGACGTGGCCCCCTCTAAATCTTGCTGGTTCTCCTTGGTCAGATCTTTCTGGAGCTCAAAATCATTTTCATCAGATTCTATAAAATCACTCATGGAGAAATCTGCATCTTCTTCTTCCTCAATTTTCTAAAATGACACGGGAGTAGTTACAGCTGTATGTGCATTGTATTATTGGTGTGTTTCCTCTCTGTGTGTGATTTTCTAGATTTCAGTTGTGCAATTCTTTCTGCAATCCCTAGAAACCCCTAGTTGACTTCATTGTCAACTGAAAATTCCACCACAGACTGTGTTGTTCTAACAGTGAATGCAGAAAACTCCATTTATTACCCCAAATCGAATTGAATGTTATAATCATACGGAATTTCATATAACATTAGTCAGTTCTCTGGATTCATTACTGAATGTTCTGAAAAATGAACGTTCGTAGAAAAATCTAACGGTGCATGGCCAGATTTTCAGTTAATCCCATAAATGACAGGACTGTGGGAGTTCACATCCCACTCTACTAAATTGTATAAGTACTTTACAGCAATTCAGGCTCTCTGGAATCAGAAAGAGGCATGTCTGACAAGATTTTTCATATGAATGTTTGTTTTTCATATGAAATCTACTAATGTACAGCCAGCTTCAGTTGAGGTGGGGTCAGTGGCGGAACTACCGCCGGTGCAGGCAGTGCGGGCGCCCGGGGCCTCAGGCTCTGGAGGGGCCCAGCAAGTTGCCGGCCGCCGGATCGTTATCCAGCGCGCCCCTGGTCTCTCCGCCGGGAGTGTCGGATCATCCGACACTCCCGGCCAGTGTTGTAGCGAGGGGGGGCCGGGGGGGACCGCTGACCTGCGGCATCAGACGCGGCTCTGTATTCGGCCGCTCCTCTAGTGGTTCCTCTGCAGGCCCCTGCGGTCTGTCCTCTACAATGCCTGTTTAGAAGGCTGCGTCTGCCTGATCCAGCTAGTATGCGATTCGGGCTGGCTGGATCAGGCAGAAGCGGCCCTCTAAACAGGCACTGTAGAGGACAGACCGCAGGGGCCTGCAGAGGACCCACTAGAGGTCACCTGATTACAGAGCCGCGTCTGCCGTCTGATGCGTGCGGGCGGGCTGAGATGGCAGATGGAGAGGGACAGAAAAAAAGAATACAGGAGGGGGACCCGGGTGCAGATGGCAGAGGTATGGAGCAGCTGCGGCCACAACAGACCCCCCCAACCAGGAAGCCCCCACGGACCGCCAGGCTAAGGTAAGGTGACATTTTTAACATATAAAAATCATTTTTTTTTTTTTTTTAATAAAACATCCCCATGATCCGATCCACCGACAAGCGCAGTGTTCCTCCTCTCACGCTGCCAGAATATGCATACAGAGCGTGTCGGTTACTATTTAAACCGGCGCGCTGTGTGCAGCTTCTGAGAAGATACGCTATTAGCGCAGCCGGCTTCATCGCTATGCTAATAGCGTATCTTCTCAGAAGCTGCACACAGCGCGCCGGTTTTAAATAGTAACCGACACGCTCTGTATGCATATTCTGACAGCGTGAGAGACGGGAGTCTGCGCTTGTTGGTCGTTCCAGGGATCAGGTGAGTATTAAAGGGTTATTAGATATATGCTAAAAGTTTTTTTTTTTTTAAACAAAACGTTTTAACAGCGGTTTAAACTTACCCCGTCTTCGCTGCGCGCTCCTGTCTGAAAACCCGAGACTGCTCGGGCGGCCACAAAGCATCTTGGGCCGGCGCATGCGCAGTTCGGATTTTCGGGCGGGAGACGAGGAGAGACGCAAGGTAAGTATACGGACGCATGCACCTGCATGCAGACACCGTGGGACAGGAAGTGCCAGCAATGACAGAGGAGTCAGCGCTGGATCGGAGACCCGCCGCACCGACACTTTGTTCCTTAGCTCCGCCACTGGGTGGGGTACCAGGAGTCATACCATTACTCCTGGATCCTGAAGGAACATGTGCCCAAATCAATGAATTAGTGATTTGAGAAATAAAGTGTAACAGATATGATGTACTACAGGGTGTCCTGTAAAACAGTGAGCTGTACAGAAACTGAGAGCGGAGTAACTGTCAAGGTACTCGCAGAGTACCCGCCAGAAATCCAAGAATATTTCTGGAAATTCCTACCAGGACTTCTAGAATGCCTGCCAGTACCTCCCCAATGGTACTCGCAAATCCCTGACAGTACTTCTAATAGCTCTCACAGAATCTCCACCAGTATTTCCAATGGCAGTTTCAGAATCCGTGCAAAAACTTGATGATGCTGGGCATGTTCTCTGATCCAGAGGGGTATTAAGCATCAACGCTGGAAGTGGCTGGTGCTGGGTCTTTAAACCAGCTGCCCCGTTTGGTGCTAAGGGCCTTATTACTGAAGTCTGTTCCTCTCTGCTTGCCATCTGCCTTGACCCCTGCCTGGACCTGACTATGCTCTCTTTTCCTGTCTTATCAACTATTATTGGTTGCTGACATGGACTGCCTGACCACTATCTGCTCATTGCTTGGCAAGACAGTGGCTTACTGCCCTGTGTCTTGGCACCGTAGCCTTTCTGTCCTCTTGGTGGGGTGATCTTAAGGGCCATGACCTGGTACCAGCCCACAGCAAGAGCCTATGTCCACCATCAAGAGCTCTGGTGAAGACCAGCTGAAGCTTGGACCCTGCACCTTGGGTAAGCCGTCATCTGACAGGAGTTGTCGCCCTAACAATGTATAACTCATCTAACTACAGTATCCTGAAATCCGGTGAGACAGTACCATTCTCTGATGTCTGATATGTTTTTTATACTACTTAGTGAACTATGTTCCATAGTTACTGGGCTAACAGCTGTGAACCCATTTTCAGTACAGCATTGTGACAAATTAGCTATTAACTCCTAACCTGCAGTGACGAGACATATTTACTTGGAGGTGTTGTAACTGAAGGTAGAACAACACGTTATAGACTGAAAGTGATAAACCTTTTCACACTATGGATGTACATTTCAAATAAATAACAATACTCATATTATTTTCCCTGTCAGGTTCCATTTATATAAGAGACGCAAAGACCAAAAGATCAAGCTTAAAAGCAAAAACCTACAGACACCGAGAAAAATGACTTTACTGGAACTACTTTTTTTACGGCCCTATAGCCTGTTTAAGTAGTTTCTGATCATTCTCACCTTTCTGGGCCAGCAGAATAGGACCAGTAATCCTACAGGAAGAGCAGCTGTCAGTAAGTACAAACCCCAGAGCCATGGCCTCTCATCAGCAGCAGCTAGAAGCTGGTTTATCATGCCTGGCTGGAGAGAAACAGAATGACAACATTAACTGCAGAGTACAAGAGAAAGCATCTTCCAGTACAAGAAGCTGAACTGGTTAGAACTTTACACTAGACCTCAACAGGAAAGGATCATCAACCTGCAGGCCCTTGGCTTTACTGCTTCATGTCTGTGATGGTGGTTACCTACCACGTCTTATTGGAGACATAAGATCATAGCTTAATGTGTTACCCAAATGCTATTTGTTTTTAGTTTCATGATTTATTTATTTATAAACAAAAAAAGGCTTCATAAAAACACATATATTTCAAAATAACAAATGTAGCTCATTTTGTTAATTTGTTCTACATATCGCTTAAAGTAGAGATGAACCCAAAAAGTTGGTTTTAGTCTTGGATAGATTAAGGGAGGGTTATAACCTTTCTCTTCACTTCCTGTCCTATCATCACAACAGGAGGTGAGAGTAAATCTTTCCAAAGTGAGTGAAATCCCTGGCTGTCATCAGATTTAGTGTCCACATTGGATAGATTTCCCCTCTCTCTCAGGTAAAATGGTCACCAGGACAAACAGAGAGGGTGAATCTCCCTAACGGGGACACAGAAAGAAACAAAAACCAGAGAGGTGTTCCAATCGCTCTCCACTATATCCAAAACTACAAAAAAAGTTTGGGCTTTAGTTCTACTTTAGGCACCCGGGCCTCTGACTGCTAAAAGGAAAACTTCACTTTCATTAACAGTTTTTCCAGCATACTGTATATGTGTCATTTATTTTTGATACCTTTCCTTTTCACCATGCAGCCTATCATGGCTCTTTAAGCCCTCGTTCACACCTGAACGTTTTGTAGCGCGTTCCACGCTCGACGAACGCTCTACAAAACGCTCAAAAATATAAATCCCATTGTATTCAATGGTCTCGTTCCCACCTTGGCGTATTTCCGCCCGTCCCTAACGCGCTACAAAACGGCCCACGCCTGAAAAGGTACATGTACTACTTTGGGCCGTTTTGTTGCGCGTTTCCATTGGGATACAGCCAAGTAGCCTTCGGAAACGCGCGTTTGTCACACGACTTTACCGCGAATCGCTGTAAAAAACGCGCGCCAGTCGCGCAACAGACGCGCATATGCAATACACCTAGGTGTGAACGAGACCTGAGACTAACACATTTCTTTTTTTTTTTGGAATTACAGCATAAATATTTACTTTGCTAGATGCCAACATCACCATCTCCTTGCTCTTGTAATTGGTTCACTGGCTATCCATAACGTCTGCATTGAGGTCAAATGATAGACAGCCCAGTGTATAGAATAAGCCAACGATGTACTTAGGTGACCTGCACAAGGAGTCGTAATTCTGTCTGTGCCCGTTTTTTACATTACGCCTGGAATTTCTACTAGTGAGTTATTTGCATTATTAAAGGCATGCTGATGTTGCAATGTTTCTTTGTATAACACTGGGAGTGATAATGTGATGATTGAAAAGACAGAACATACAGTACCTTACTTAGGCTATTAAATATTTCCAATAAAGCATATATAGCTGACAAGGGTTTATTTTCTAAAAATGGATGCTTTCCCTCTATGTCCTTAGTATAATAAATACTTACATTTTAGTTTTTCAAACATATTTTTGCCTTATTATACAAAAACCTGCGCGGTTTAGCCAAGTTGCTTAAATGCAATCAGCAAAAGGTCCCTGCCAGTACTTATATCACACTCAGAATCATGCCTGTGACCCCAAGAAGCTTTTTAGACCCCACTAGGAGACTCAACTTCTGCGGCTTAGAGCTGTATAATCACTCTTCCTTGCTGTCCATAAACCAAGACCTCATTCAATGGCCAATCACAGCATGCTAATTTTGGGGGCTTTTGTGGGGACAAAGGCAGAGTTCCACATTGGGGAAGTCATGACCTCTACTCATTTGGAACGGTTCTTAGGGAATGTTTTGAAGCATTATCAAAGGTAGCTTTTGGTATTATTATTATACAGGATTTATATAGCGCTAACAGTTTGCGCAGCGCTTTACAATATAAGAAAGACATTACAATCACAATACAATTCAAGACAAGATGGTAAGGAGGGCCCTGCCCCTGAGGGCTTACAATCTAAAAGGGAGGGGGAAGTGATACATGAGGAGGTAGCTGTGTGGGGATGAATTGTTTGAGAACGTGATGGTTGAGCGGTTAGGTTGAGATGGGATAGGCTTCCCTGAAGAGATGAGTCTTAAGGGATCGCCTAAAGGCAATCAGAGTGGGAGACAGACGGACAGGTTGGGGTAAAGCGTTCAAGAGGATGGGAGAGACTCTAGTCAAGTCCTGGAGGTGAGCATGGGAGGAGTTGACGAGGGAGCTGGAAAGCAGAAGGTCTTTTGAAGAGCGGAGGGGACGGTTAAGGTGATACTTTGAGACCAGGTTTGAGATATAGCTTGGGGCAGAGTTGTGGATGGCTTTGTAAGTCATTGTTAATATTTTGAATTTTATCCTTTGGGCTATTGGAAGCCAGTGGAGGGATCGGCATAGGGGAGTGGCAGACACTGAGTGGTTGGTTAGGTGAAGGAGTCTAGCAGCAGCATTCATGATAGACTGAAGGGGGAATAGCCTGTGTAGAGGTAGGCCAATAAGGAGGGAGTTGCAATAGTCGAGAAGTGAGATAACAAGTGAATGAATGAGTAGTTTTGCGGTTTCATTGGTGAGGAAGGGGCGCATTTTGGAGATGTTACGAAGGTGAAGGCGGCAGGATTTGGATAGTGATTGGATGTGGGGAAAGAAAGGTGAGGTCAGAGTCAAGGATGACACCCAGGACCTTGGCATGGGGGGATAGTTGTGTTATCAAGCTCAAGGGAAAAGTTGGGGGAAGGTGCACGGGTGGGAGGAAATATCACAAGCTCAGTTTTTGAAAGGTTGAGATTTAACAAGTGTTGCGACATCCAGACTGATATGTCAGTTAGTAGATAAGTGACACACAAGGACACTGAGGTGATGAGTTGTGGAGTAGAAATATATATTTGAGTATTAGAGATAGAGATGGTATTGGAAACCATGTGAGGTTATTAACTGACTAGGGGAGGAAGTGTAGATGGAGAAGAGGAGGGACCCCTAAAGAAAGAGGAAGAGTAAGGGAGGAGTTAGATTTGTAGGTGACACTAAAGGAGCGCTTAGATAGGTAGGAGGAGAACCATGAGAGAGCAGAGTCTTGTAGGACAAGCGAGTGGAGTTTTTTTGAGGAGCAGCGGGTGGTCAACAGTGTCAAAAGCAGCAGAAAGGTCTAATATTAAGAGTAAGTAGTAGTGGCCGTTGGTTTTAGCTGTAAGTCATTAGTGAGATTTAGGAGGGGGGTTTCAGTGGAGTGTAGAGGGCGAAAGCCGGACTGTAAGGGGTCAAGGAGGTTGTTTTCAGCAAGGTAGCGGCTCAGGCGGCTGTAGATAAGCGTTCTAGGAGTTTGGAGATGAATGGGAGTAAGGAAATTGGTCTGAGATTGTTAAGGTTGGTAGGGTCCAGTGAGGGTTTTTCGGGTATTGGGGTGACTAACGCATGTTTTAGAGGGGAGGGAAAGATGCCAGTAGAGAGTGAGAGATTGAAAATTTGAGTAAGAGAGTGTAGGATAGAGCAAGAGGGTGATTGGAGTAGTGGTGAGGGAACTGGGTCCAGGGGGCAAGTGGTGAGGTGGGTGTCAGAGAAAAGCTTTGTTACCTCCTCTGTGGTGACAGTGTCAAAAGAGGAAAGTAATAAGTGTGATAGTGGGTCTGGTACATCAATAGGGGAAGTTGATTGGACAGTGGCGATATGATCCCGAATTGTATCTATTTAGTTTTTTAAATTATTGGCATTGACCTGGGCAGTGAGTGAGTTAGTGGGCGGTGGAGGTGGAGGACATAGTAGAGAGTTAAAAGTAGAATAGATTCGACGTGGTCTGGATGAGAGTGTGTTAATGAGAGTTACAAAATAAGTAAGTTGGTACCATTTAATCAAGCATTAGTGAAACTCCAGTCAAAATACTTCATGAAACTTGGTCAACGACCCAACAAGCTTGCTGACAAGACAATAATGGAGCAGCAGTAAACTGATCCATTTAACGGTGTGCTCTACCCTCATGTGAAAATTGTAACAACTTCACATTGAAATCCCAAGATCTAATGTACAATTGCCTGGAGCATCAGTTGTAAATAAGTTTACGTTTTGGATCTCAAAAAACATATTTTCTGTGGCAATGTATTGCGTAAATTACTTTTTGCGAACTTCAATTACTATGATTTCTAATAAAGTTCCAAGGCAAAGCTTGTACACCACTGTGCAATCCTTTCAATCATCATACAGTATGGTCTAAACTCTAAACTCTGAACTACACCTGCCTAATGGAAAGCATCTAAATTGGCAGAGTAATGTACGCTTTGTCATCTGCATCCCCAGCTAAACTGAAACATTAATGCTACCTGCTGAAGCTGAATAAGCAAATACGGGAATAGGCAAATACCCGTCATGACTAAAGTGCTATCAGAGGCTTTTGAACCCCCTCAGCAATAATGTAAAAGTTTTAAAACATAACGTTAAATAAAATAAATGTAAAAACACCCAAAAGTCCCCTACCCCCGCATACACGCACATACTAGCACAAACGCGCGTCAGGTGCACTTACCTACACCACCTATCAACCTTTTTGGGTACCGTCGTTTTTTTTGCCCACAGTTTTGAAGCTTAACATGTTTGGTATCTAGTTACTGTACTCAGCGAAACCTCACACTTTATATGTTAACGAAAATTGGGTAGCATATTTGGGTAACATTTTTGTTTATGTGCACTAAAATTAGCATAAGTGTATTTTTTACTGAAAATTTGGGGTTGATAAACAGTTGTGCCAATATCATGTGACAAACAATTGCTACATCCACCATTTCATTCTTCAGTGTCTCTGCTTTTAGGAAATATGCATTTTACGATGAGAAATCACTAAAAACTCCCATTCATGGATGTACTTTATCAAGTAGCTTATCCTGTAAAGTACCTCATTAGCACTGGCTACCAGTTTCTTCAGTCCCCAGCTATCAGAGGCCCAACGGTCAGCCACCTCCTTCTCAGAGCAGATTATGAAGTTGTCAAAGTAGATGTCAGGAGTCATTGACCAAAGTTCCAACCCAATAGCGCTAAAGGTCGCCATTTTAAATGGGTTAAGGTCTTCAAAGTAGTATGGGTTGGGGATTTTACGTGGTTTCCAAATACCCTGTAAAAAACAAAATCAATATCAAAAGCAGGAATAATTTCCAATAGTCACATACTGTGTGAATTCTAAACAGGCGATGTTCTGCGTTTTACCAACTAGCTTCAGTGTAGTCGCTTATCAAATTCTCTCCTTCTCACTGCTTTGTGACTACAGTATTTGCTTACTGAATATATAGACAGCAGTACTAAAATACGTGCATCGTAGATATTGCTGTCAAGGAATAACTTGTACCAGTTTTATCAGAAGATTTAGCTGAAAGCTAAATAAACCTGCAGCTGGGAGGAGAAATCTTTTATGTGTTAGAGAAAGGTAGAACACTAGGTGCTAATCTGTAGTAAGATTTATGTTCATTGCCTGGTAATTTGGGTTCTCAATCATAGGAGGTTTCCATTTTCCCTTGTAATCTGGATTGTCCATGAGAGGTGGACTCCATTCCCCACATCCAGGAGCGGTTTTGCACTTTGGGTTTGGAACCAGAGGGGCTTGCCATTCTCCATCCATGTCAACATTCCTGCCAACAATAAGAGTAAATCCCATTACTGTGATGATTACGGAACATAAGATACGAGGCACAAAGACAGATCGTTGCCTTACTGAGGAACTTTACCCACCAATTTATTGTATCCCAAAACAGTTAACTTTGAAGGTATGCCAACTGTCAAGGTTATTTCAGCTCTCAATCAAACTTTCAAGCCCTCAAATGGTTGGTCATTTGACTGTAAAAGATATGAGGGTGTAGTTCTGCTTTAAAGGAAACCTGTTATCAGAGAAATATCAAGGCAACCACTGATTATTTACTTCTGCAAATGCCAGTTTCCCTAGCTGTCATGATGACTCTGCCTTCTGATCAACTGATTTGGAACAAATAGGAGTGCTACTTGGCTCCGACTTTAATTACTGCATACACGTTCCAGGTTAAAAAGTATTGAAAAAGATAGGAAGCTAACATTATCCGAATTTAAATAAGAACCCCAGTGGAGCAACATTGCAATGTAAAGAAAGCAGGGGGATATACATGGACAGTGAACACTGGCTGATAAAGAAGAAATAAGTTTTCTTCAAAGTCTTTCCACCAGAGGGGGGCAGCAGTGGATATAGAAGTCTTCAAGAAATAGGCTACACAAACCATAGCTAATTCTTCAGAAAACTATACTGAGCCTTTTCACCAAGAGGTACCAACATTATTTTATGTACGGAAAACTGATTACATCCATAAATCAACCCACAATTCAAATTCTGTCTTATTCCGAAGATGGCTTAGAGAGCTTTTGTAATGTGCAACATTCATTTTAGCAGTAGCAGCCAATAAGAATGCTTGCCTTTTCCCTTTGACTAAGCCCAATAGTCTCAAAAAGATAAAAGAAGTCAACACTGATTTCTTACCAGTCACTTGGTTTATGAGCCTCTGGGTCGGACATCAGGTGAGATTCATCATCCAGCCAACCATCTGGTTTCACAGCATTGGGATCTTCTATTTTAATAGGTCCACCTTCATCCCTTTTGTATATATATTTATATTACATGAACTTAATGACAATCAAAATAGATTTCTGTTAACATGCCCAGTAACGGGTATAAAAAAAAAAATAAACGACTTTCTGCTGTTGGATTAGCTTTTACAGAACAGACACATAGACATGATCATATACCACACATCGCCTGGACATTGGCAGATCCTGAAGACAATTTAGGTATCAGGCAATGATTAGTTAAGGTCTGTGGGTACCTTGACTATTGCTGTTGTTCACAGCAATACATCAAATGTCATGTTCTAGATAGAGCAGATTATGAGATCTGACTGGTTACAGCACACAACACCTCCATGCTACTTTATGATTTAATTTAGGGGATAACAGCAGTTCACAGAAAATGATATCAATGACTACTAATTTGTTCTTTTGACTTAACTGCTCTCAAGTATTCATCTATTCAAAATATATTTTAGGCCACATGAAGTAATCTTACCAGTCTTCTGGTTTTACTGCATCGGGATCTGGAATTTTGACCCGCTCATCCCACTCTTCTGGTTTTTTATCCTTTGGATCATCTATTTCCTTTGGCGGATTTAACGGTGGGATGACATCCTCCAAAAGGCTTCCTTGACTAACAACTGTTTGATCAATAAGGATTTCAAAGGTGTTCTCTGGTCTCAGAACTAGATAACAAAAAGAACATCAAACACCACAATCAGCATGGACATCTGGATTTTTACAAAATTCAAATGTTTTTTAGCTCTGAAGATGCAATCTGGTTTCATCTTCATAACACTCCTTACAAAGAAAGCTTAGGTAAAGGTTACCTTATACCTGATTAGAGCTTAAACCATATGTCAAAACAATTAGTAGATCCAAAGATACAGACAGCTGACATTGTATACAAATCTTCATATTTCCTGTTAAACTTGATCTTGATCCTGCCCTCTCACCACTTGAGCCTTCCTATTGGTCAATTAGTGCAATGCCTAACCCTTTCTTTGTTTGCTTTTTAAAGATAAAGTTATGAACAGATTTCTATTTATGGACCAGACAGAAAGCATGTCTCAGCAGGGGACCCACAGTGGGGTAGGGGAACAATCTTATATAACATCCTCAATCATTTAAAGAATACCTGTCATTACAGAAATACATTTGCTGCCATTGCTTACCTCCTGCTGAAAATGTTAGTTGCCTAACTGCCATGCTGTTCCGTTTTCATTACCCCGTAACAGAGTTCAGCAATGGAAGTCTACATATTTGACTGACATCGGTTTCCTGTAATTATCTTCATTTTCATTCCATAGATTCTACATCATCTCCCTCAGGTGTCCCTCTTCTTTAACTTCTAAAGCTGGGAGGTACGGTGAGTGTCTGGAAGGTTAAGCGGCTTTGCTATTTCTAATGGCAGCCCTGTCTGGTACCTCTACGTTTCTTATGTTTTCAGCACACTAGGCTTTAAAAGTTGCCTACACTTGATGTAGAAGGTCCACAAGTGCATATAAAATATTATAGCTAGACTGTGCTATTTTTACGGCAAGCTGTTAACTATACAGAAATAAACATACTCAAAGTATAAAGATGTGTCTTCTTGTCTGTAAAATACTTCTTCAGATCAACATCAGGACGCTTTGCATGTTTTTCATCATAATCACCAATTACTGGATTATTATGCCTGAAGATGAAATGTAGTTTATAATCTTCTCCGCATTTGTCTGGCCCAAACATGATTGTGTATGGAGTCCTGTCATGGAATTCTTCCTGCAGAAGGCACAAAATGAAGACAATGAAAATCTTTAAAAGTTTAAAGAAAGCAAAGGAGTAGATTCACATAGTAAAGCAAACAGGGGGGTTGCTTTACTAAAGGGAAATAGGCAGTTCACTCCGCAAAGGAGTTTTTACATTGTAGGGGAATCTTCTCTTATATTAGTGGATGTGGTGAAAATTCAGTTTGCAAAGAATACCCAATCATATGCAAGGAAAAAAACAAAACAGTATTTTTGCTAGCACATGATTGGTTAATGGCCGTCAAGAGAGCGTCACTCATTCACCAAACTAAGAGGAAATTCCAAAGTGAAATTGCAAAGTGAATAACCTATTTGTGATTAGTAAATCAACCCCAGTGAGTGTAGCAGGCATCTATATTTTACTACCAACCAGGATTGATAAAATTAAGTCACTACTGCATAACATCTATGGTTAAACCATGAGAATGACCTCTAGATATGCACAGATTTATTTTGCACATACAGATTGATAATATATGGCTGCAAAAACAACAAATCAATAGCCATTTCTATCAAATCTATTCTATGCCCCTGTGTAACCATGTTTTACTCCAAGCAGATGAACATTTTTATGTAGAAGAAAGGTTTTACACCCCATTCACACTGAGCGGCATATTTCCACGCGATATCGCTCTATGTAGCTTGTCCAATGCATTTCAATGGAGCTGTTCACATCTCACGGCTCAATGTCGCCTGTAGCTCGTTGCTGTAGCTTGTCGCTCGTACCTGACCCTTTTTTGCGCGGATGTCGCGCGATTCGGCTCCTATAGACTCCATGGTGTCACGCAAAATCGCGCATTACCAGTGGTATTGCACGACTTGGTCGCACAATATCGCGCTACATTTGCACTGCAAAATGGAAGGAAAGAATGATGTCACATCAAGATCGCTGTTGATTGGTTAGAGCCCAATGTAGCAGCGACGAAGTTCGCCCAAAAAAAGCTCTCCCTTCCATGTCGCTCAGTGTGAATGGGGTGTTAAAGATGGTTTCAGCTTCCTCACAAATTGTTACATGTGTAACCATACTGTAGCACAGCAAACCAATGCAAACCATTTTCTCTTTAAAGGAGCCAGAGGGCAAATTACTAGTCAACAGCATTGCCTGTGGTTTTCCTACAGCTGATCTTTTTCCCCCATTACTGACTTCCATGCCTTGTTCTACACTGTGTCTCTGTGTGGAGCTGGTCATCTTGGTAGAGGCAGGGCTTTGCTTCCTCATGTCAGAGCCTCCAGCCGGGAGAAAAGTGAGCAGTATAGTAGTGACATCACCAATTCTCACTTCAATTCTCCTGAGACTAGCAATCAGAGGGGGCAGTGCCTGAGATCTGATACTGCAGATATACAGCTATGAGGCTGTAGGCACAGGTGTGACCAGGCACAGTCACAAATCAGGAACTGCACTGCTATATTTCAGGAGGAATTCAAGACAAAGGGTAGATATTTTGAATACAGCTAAGACACAATTATTTCTAAATGTTCCCAATAACATAGCAAATCTTCAATTCTTGAGCTCAAGTCCAATTTAATGTGTACACGTTTGCTAGGAGATCCATTCCCAGGTCTAGTACTTGTCATGTTTTGTATCTTCTTTCCACTTTTAAAAGGTGTTGGGCCATGGGAGGGTCCCCTAAGCATTCCCACTTTATGTATGTGATGTGATTGTATACTTCAGAACTATGACATGCCTTGCTGCTATGAGCAAGTATGGGCGCTCTGAGATGGATGGAGAATATTATTATTAGGCCCCATTCACATTTTTGGTTCAGTAAGTATAAATGAAGGTGAAACTGCTAAATGCATAATAACATCTGTGCCATTGCAGTCAAGGACACCGTTCACAAATTTGCACTTTTTTTTTTAAAGTCCTGCAGGCAAAATTTTGCTGCATATTTTGACAAAAACAAATCTGCTATAGAGATGAATGGAATTGGATGGAGATCGCAAACATTTTGAAATGTGATAGTGTTAACCATCCTATAGAAAGCTGAGGCAGCTGATGAAGTTCCACTTGCCTCTGCCCATTTACACTGTCAGAAGTCTTCCTTCCTCTCACCCAGAGACATATAGGGGGCAGAACATCAGGCATGGACAGCAAGAATGGCGGACCCAGGACGTCAATCCATCTACCTGAGATGGGTGGTAACAGGGTGCTATCTTACAGGAATAGCTGCAAAACTTGACCATGATCAGGAGTTTAGTGATGACATGAAACTCCCATCTATAGCTCTATATATGGAGGAGTAAATAAGAAAACATGTCTTATAACAAAATAAGATCAACTCACACACCAGATTCAGATTGCTCGAATGTGAGAGGAGCTTGATATATGCCCCTCCACAATCAATGCTGTCCTGAAAATTCACCTCATACCTGGAAAAAATAAAATAGAAATCAGGTAACTCGAACTTCTGATAATGCACAGTCAAGTAACACTTATATGGTGATACATGGGTAATGGTGATGTACAATGTCCGGTAACTGACAACTGATCAGATTACAATTTACTCCGGTTAGATCAGCAGAAGATAAAATCTGATCGGATGGTAGAGGACTTTGAGTAGCTCTTTAAAGTGTATCTAAACCCAAGAACAAAAATTTAATATAAAGCAGCTTACCAGTCCTAAGATGTGGTGGCTGCATTTGTTTTCTTTTTCAAGCTCTTATTTTCCCTTTATTTTCACCGGGTGATCCTTCCAGTACCACACTTCCTGTCCTAGAGTGACAATGCTCATTCATTTTACTGAATCTACAGAGGAGCATCACTGTCACCCCAGGACAGGAAGTATGTTAGGACTACAGAAAAACCTTCCCCTCTCCTTACCTGTATAAAATAGGATGTGTTTTCTGTAGTTTACAAAGGGAAGTGGACAAAATGGTAAGAGCAGAGACAGACAGGCACAGGCAGAGAACACAGGATGTTTTCAGCTCACTAGATGCTAGATTCTTTTTGCACTTACAGAAGATTTATAACAAGACCATTTTAATTTTAACAGACTGAAAGGGAATAAAAGTTCTTTATTAAGGACGCTTTAACCTGGCAGGCCAATTTTTTTTAAAATAACTGACAAAAGCTTTTATTTAATTAAATTGTTCAAAACGCCAGATTTCAGTTTGCAGCAGTTAAATGTAGTCAGGAAGATTAGATTGCAGTTAGAGGATAATGCACTTTGCACATTGCCTAACGTCTGTATTTAATGTGAACTATGGTGTACTGAAGGAGCTAATGATGTAAGTATATAAAGTATATTAACCTATTTTAATATATTTTGACATAAGAAAATACAACAGCTATTAAGCAGCGGTAGAAAGCAAAATGTTTACCATGCACAGAGCTGCAAATTATATTATTATTACGTCCATGAAAGGGAAGCAGATTAACTGAGAATAGTTATGCTTTAACTGAAATACCCTTCTGTTAAACACAGGTTTTACTCTGAAAAAAGTAAAAATAAACGAAAAATGAATGTTACCAAATGTTAAAAAGCAGGGAAGACTGCTTTTTCTTCTATGGTTTTTTATAGTGTGGTGGGGTACATTATGGCCGGGTTTGCAGGAAATAAATATTGTGATGTATACATTAAAAGCAACACAGATATTTACTACACAGAGGAAAGAATTGGAACGGGATATGAAGTCCCTTAGGGCTGTTTAAGGAATGATGTATAGATTTTTTATTATTTATTTATTTTTATTTTTTGTATGTTTGTTGTCTATGTTGGAAATAATAAATATATATTGAAACAAAAGCAACACAGATATTTACTACACAGAGGAAAGAATTAGAATACTCACTGGATGATGAGAGGTTTGTTTTCGAAGGCGAAAGGTTTCTGAAGCTTGGATGATATGGCATGGTGTCTGGCTGTCGACTTCAGGACCAGGCCCAAATCTCCCGACAGCTTGTTTTCTTTTAGAGCTTCTACTTTCCATTCACCTAAATAAAGAAAAATAATGAGCATGAACTAAACTCCAGCTATAAGGATTTATATATACCTACATTGGTCCAGCTTGGCACAATGCGTATACATAAATTATCCCAGAAAAGACCAAGAGGGTCCTGTAAAACACTGTAGTAGCTGCAGCTACTTTAGCGCTTTACAACAGTGGTTCTCAACATTTGTCCCTGGTCATTAAGTCGCAACCCAAGTCGCAATGCCCTGGAATGCACAGCATTGCGGTACCACACGTTCCGGTGCAGGCGATTGAACTGTGGGCGGTTGGTGCGTTTGGGGTGCCATTCGGATGAATGGCAATGCAACGCACCTCCCACACTAGAACGCGTAGTAGGTGCGATTGCAGGGTACAGTGCGTTAATCGCACAGGACTGTTCGATTAATGCACTGTACTAGTGTGAACGGGCCCTCAAAAACACTGACAGACACACACAACCACAGACACAATCTCACACACAACCACAGACACAATCTCATACACATACACGCTCCAAAAAAAATTAATTGTGATTTATTTTTTTAAAGATCAATCTGGTCTCTCTACGTTATGAGAACTGGAGTGGATCTTCAGCCTGCAGTCCAGTGTGGGCTGCTGTGCTGTGATGGAGCTCCATCCATATGTGCATTGCTTGTACAGCTCCCTTTGCACGCCCTGTAGAGGTGCTGGGAGCCAGAATGTGACGTCACTCTGGTCCAGGACCTCTACAGGACATGCAAGGGAGCTGTAAGCAATGCACATATTGGACGGAGCTCCCTAGTGGCCATAGCTGCAGCCCACCACACCCCACCTCAAGCTGACATTCAGTGCCACTGCCAGGCAGCATATTCTGAATGGCTGCTCAGCACGAGAACTTACATTGCTGCGCTAGGGGGAGGCTGAAAATCCTCTCACCCAGAAAAGTGGAAGTCATACGTCAACCCACTGAACACAGGGTCGCTACCCACTTTTGGGTCATGACCCACCAGTTGAGAACCAAGGCTTTATAACATCTTCCAGGTGCTATATTGCCACTGTGCTGAGTGACTTCCCCTCTGCTGTTAAAACACCGCAGGTCACTCGCTCATCACAGTGGCCTTTCAGTGAACGCTTAGTACTTTTATGAATTATTACTAGGTGTTCTCTTATTGGACAAGGGGTAGTACTGTAATGGAGATGGAAATCCCTCCTGGACAGTTGTCATTGGTATAGATGTTCCCAGTGGAAAATTTCACTTCCTCTACCATTGCTTTATGGCCCAGTTACAATGGTCACCAGGATAAACAGAGAGGGTGAAACTCTCCAATAAGGGCATAGAGAACAATATCAAGTCTGACATAGGTTCTATCTCTTCCCTGCTACTTTAAATGAAAGAAAACATTTTGGATATAGATACACTTTCACTTAAAGGGATCCCAGCTGGGCTAGCAAAGAAAGAGTTTTACCAAAGACTCTAGTGGCAGCTTGGCATCATATTCTAGACTTGACTGCTGTCAACTAGCTGCCTCTGTCATTAAATACACTGTAACATCACTTTGTGTAACGTTTACATGCATACAAGCGTACCACGGTAATGCAGCCTATTCGTTGCTAGAATGCAGGAAATAGTTGCATGAGTCACAGCAATTCAAAGGACACAAGACGGGCAATAGCCACCAGCACCCTAGTAACAGAAGGACCCTAGGTGGCAATAGCCACCTGCTTCCTAGCAACAGAGGGACACTAGGCAGCAATAGCCATTGGCATCCTAACAACAAAGTACACTAGACGTAATGGCTGCCTTCTTCCTAGCAACAGAAAGACACCAGGAGGCAATAGCCACCTGTGTCCTAGCAACAGATGGACTAGGGTTGCCACCTGTCCAGGATTCACCCGGACAGTCCAGGTTTTGAATGCTGTGTTAGGGTTTCATGGCAGCTGAAACCCCGACACAAGTTGTCAGGCAGACAGGGGCAACCAAAATTAAGATAGGGGGTTACTGGCCCCCCACTGGAAATAGTCTTGACTGTGATATTTACATATGAATGGGTGGCGCTATTTACATATGAATAAGCCGTTGCTCATTCTCCCTCAAAAAAATTCTTTGCTAGTGTTTAGGTTTTGCTTGAAGAAAAGGTGGCAACCATAAGATGGACTCTAGGTGGCAATAGCTGCCTGGGTCCTAGCAATAGACGGGCACTAGGCAGCAATAGCTGCCGTCAGCCTAGCAATGAAGAACACTAGGCAGCAATGGCTGACAGTGTCCTCACAAGAGAAGGACCCTAGGTGGCAATAGCCGACTGCTTCCTAGTAATGAACAACACTAGATACCAATGGCTACCTGCTTCCTAGCAACAGAAGACTCCTTTTCATGGCTATAATGCAGGCAGTTCTTGTAATACAGTACATTTGTGAAAATGTGTACATGCACACTGTAAAATACGGCCCATCTGCAGGACCATGGATGCAGATATTTCTATTCTGATTTTATGAAACTGAATGCAGCACAAGTGTACTGATCTTTACGTAGCTGTGTGCTTGGGGCCATAGCAAAACATACACCTGCTTTTAGATACCTAAAACAAATTGTTAATGCTGCATTTTTGTGGCTGTGTGTATGAGCCCTTAAAGTAGTTATTCCTTCAATTTGAGTGGCTCTTTGTTATTAAACTTGTAAAAGCAAGACTAGTGTGAAGCGGTGAACACACTATTATCTTCTTCTCAATATAAGGCACATTTATCTGGAAGAGACTGTCCTCTTACATACGTGCCTGGGGGATGACATCTTTATGTATGATGGTGAGCTTTTCATAAATGTAGCATTTTCTAGCTCACATCATGTTGGCACACTAATGGGACACAGCTATGCCGACATGAGGAGAGCCAGGAAAGGAAAATGACGGTAACTATTTTAAAATAATTTTCAGTTTTCCTGGCTCACCTCATGTCGGCATAGCTGTGTCCCATTAGTGTGCCGACATGAGGAGAGCCAGGAAAGGAAAATTACGGTAAGTATTTGATAACAATTTTCCGTTATAATTATATCATCTTAAGTGGATATTATTGGATATCAACAAAGCCAGGAAAGGAAATATATATATATATTATACACACACATATAATACAGCACAAGAGTAGGATGCATTGTTAGCATGTGTTACCATGGCAGGATTTGTTTGTTGTGTTGCTATGGTAAGAAGGAACTGTAATTATTCTGTATAGGAGTCTATGGTAGCAGCCTGCAGGATATGCAGGATGCTTTACTACATCAGGTATCTATGAAGCCATTGTAATGATGATATTGTTACTATATAATTTCTTCAGCAAGATCTTTCTAAGAAAAAACTTGGTGGAAACACATTTACAGAATAGAGATTCCTAACATATTTCTGTATCTGGTACATCATGTGCATCACTCACTCTCTTCCTTTTCCCTGTGTAAAGCTCACCACACATGTTACAATCTGACTGTACAAACTCTTTCAGATTTACCAACAACTATGTAGTGCAAAGGTCATATACTGGTCAACTTTCTTCCAAGTCCTGCTGACTTGGTCAAAATTGGACCACTTAACAAAAGTCCAGCTCCTTCAAAAGTTGTTTTTGAAGGAGCTGGTTCCAAAAATCTTGGCTGAACAGTGATGGCAGCCAGACAGCTGCCATCACTGTTCAGGTATTCTGACAGCACCACACCCACTGCTGTCAGAATACAATAGCCCAGCAAGAGATTACCCCATTTAGCATGGATGGGGTAACAGCATGGATGGGGAACAAGACATACTCATAGTGTAGGGCCAGACTGAGAGTCTGCCTGATTGCATACAGATTGTTTGGTTGCCAGGTTAGGTAGGTTCTCATGTTGCATAGTTTTGGTAAATCTAAAGTTGATTGTACAAAGATTGTATGTTCAGAATGTAACGTGCATGGCGAGCTGTATCCTTCCAATCAGGAGTGTCACTAGCCTATTTGCTACCTTAGCTGGGCGGGGAGATGTATATTGCCTTTACACACTGCAAACAGGACATGTGATCCAAAGAGATGCTGCCTAAGGCTGCAAAATGAATGAATGTGTTAATAAAACTGAAACTACATGCCAGATGCATGAGCTTTGTCCCACAGTAAATCTGATAGTTTAGTTTTGGCATATAATTTATAAGGACTTCCCATTTACAATCTTCAGTTATTCATTCTTGGATGTACTGACCGGGTGACATGTTGGACCATTAATTTTTGCAGAATATGCTATATTGATGGACCTACATACTGTAGCTCGGTTTGATACACTCACTAAAGATCGGTGTCTGTTGTGCATCAAAAGATATAAAGTTAAAAAAGAACTCACATCGATAATCTGCACTATTACTTAAAAGTTACTAAGAAGTATTGACTGGATACATGATGGACCAGTTATTTTCACTCCAACCTTTCGAAGGCTGCGTTCACACCTGACCGTTTTGTAGCGCGTCCTACGCTCGACGAACGCGCTACAAAACGGTCAAAAAAATAAATAGCATTGTAGTCAATGCCCTCGTTCCCACCTAGGCGTATTTCCGCCCGTCCCTAACGCCCTACAAAACGGCCCACGCCTGAAAAGGTCCCGGGACTACTTTGGGCCGTTTTGTAGGGCGTTTTCCATTGGGATACAGCCAAGTAGCCTTTGGAATCGCGGTAAAAAAACGCGTGACGGTCGCGCGACAGACGCGCATATTACAATACACCTAGGTGTGAATGGGGCCTTAGGGTCTGTGTCGCTTAGCTTTGGGCTTGTGTTAATGGGCTAATTCAGATTGCTATTGTGTTGTTGTGTGCCTTTTGCTGGCATTTGAGATTAGTTGGAGATGCTTCTGGGATCATTCAGAGTCCAGTGACGGGGGATTTGACTTGAAGTTAGGGCTGACACCTTATCTGGGAAAAAACATCAGCTTTATGGTCTATTTACTATGAATAGTCTTGCTAAAATTTTTACCAGCCAGGAGGCAACCGCACCTGAAGTTGACCTCCTCCATGACCTCATTCTAACCTGCATCAACTCGCTGATGTCAGACAGGGGATTCTGCCACTGGCGACCCTGCCATTGGTGACCCTGCCATTGGTGATTTGTCAGAATTACTAAGAAGCTGCATATCTCTATGGAATAAATCCCCTGCAGCTCAGACGAGATGTCGCTCCCATGCTAGTGATGGACATTCACAGCATTCAAGCCAACAACAGAGCGACATCTCTCTGCATCTAGTTACAGAGGGTGGATTCCATAGGGGCAGACAGGCAACGTCTGTAGTAATCCTACCACTGATGATGTGTCTATAGCAGAAGAATCACCCGTCTGACATTAGCCGCACGCTACTTTTGCATTTCCACTGTCTTGTATGTAAAGTTTGTTGAGGTCCTAAATACATGTTTTACCCAATTCAGTAGAAATTCAGTATTTAACCATTAAGCAAATGTCAAATAGTTATAACATTTCATTGTTTCTTTTAGGCTACATTCACATTAGGTGTGAAAGTGTCTATAGGGACTCCTGCGGCAGGAACCTATGAATTTCTGCAGCAAGAATTCCAAATATACTGTTTAGAAGTGGCTGCTGTCACCCGTTTAAGTTAATGATCCGGTGACAGTGGCCGCATTTCAAAGCAGCAGTGCTCCGGCACCCCACATGTAATCGTACGTGATACAATTACATGTGGTTAGGGATATATCACTATCCCTGGACCCATCAACGTATCACATTACATTAATTATTACAATTACATGCGGAGTGCCGCTTTCAAATGTGGCCACTGTCACCCAATCAATAACTTGAACCGGTGACAGCGGCCGCTTCTGAACGACATATTTGGGATACCTGCTACAGAAATTTGTAGGTTCCTACCGCAGGAATCTCTAAACACACACTAACACTATAGAGTGAATGAAGCCTTACAGTTTTCCATAAGTTGGCATTCTAGACAGACAGGTTTAAGATCCAGCCTACTTTTACTGTGTACTGTACTTGTATAACTATCCAACCAATTTTACTGACTGAGTTGTAATGTCTGAATGTCAGAAATAAGAAAAAACACATTTGGGTGATATCAGTCTAATGTATTTATCAATTCACCAATGTGTCAAACTTCGGGGAGACATTTGCTTGTTAATGGCCAGCTCAACAATTCCTCTAGTCTATCAAATGAACAATGCACCTATTCTCAGTCTATTTCCTACCATCATATTTGGCAATGTCTTCATCAGTATCTTCCTTCATTGTTCTAGAAAGCACCCAACTGAAAAAATGAACACAAATAATTAATGACCTAGGTCTTGATGGCCTGCTTTCATTTTTATGAAAGTTCAGTTTAACAAGCAAATGCAATCACAAAAAAACAGAACTGCATCATTTTACACTTACAACAATCTAATATAGATACATGAATTAAAAGGTAGAGAATGATTAGCATCTGAGTGACATATTGTAGATTATATGAAAACACTTTTTTGGCCGACGGCCCACACTGGGAGTAAAGGAGCTTAGCGGATAACATGGCTTCAGAACTGAGTGAGGCCAAGCAACTCACAGAAGCTCACACTTGTCCAGATTACATAAACAGCATCCCTTCTGGCACATGACAGACTTTTCATACTCAAGGTCCAGGCCTGGTAATTGACATTTATAATGTTTTAGATGATAAAGGACATCATAATAGCACATGGTTCTTGTCATATAAAAGTCAGTTTAATATGCATATTAAACGGTGTATATATTATTTTACGAGCCTGTAAGACCAGGTCTAAACCACCTATGCAGCTGCAATCAGTCAGCAACAGATCACTATTAGACATGATCTATTGCTGTAAGGAGAGGCTGGACTGAGCTGTAACAGTTTTGTCTTGGCCTCCATACTGACAGGAAGTGCCATGATGTCACACTAAGTTCCAAATAAAAACATTGTAAAGCTTCATGCTTACATTGGCTTCTACAGAGTGCTCCTATGGAACACTCTGTAGAAGCACTGGAAGATCAGGACTGTTTCAGCTCCTGGGATTAGTGCTGGGTCCTGTCTGTCACTGACAACCTGCAATTCTAGAGCTAGTGTCGGCAGGGGTTGACTGGAACCTCTGAATCTGGGTGCCATATCTAGGACAAATAGCCACTGTCCCTGCACAGTTCCAGGGACTCACCCGAGTGCACGATGGGTCAGTCCGCCCCTGGGTATAAAGGGAAGTCTGGAGTCAAGTTCTGATGAGTATGGACTTACTGATTTCAAGTGCCATGTTTTTCATTCTTTTTGCCTTCTTTGTTGCATCTCAGTGCTGCTGATCGCCTTCAACCATTTCTTGTCTACATGTATGTGATCAAGCATTGGTTGCGCATCATTGCCCAGCTTCCTGATACTGACAAATGTGGACCATGTCTCCACAATGAGTGTTAGAATGGGCATTTGTAGTCTCCACCAGGCTTGTAAGTGACAATGTGAAACAAATGGAATCTTCCAGGCAGGCTCACCAGGTAACCCTTTAACTACTAGCCATCCATACGAACGGCAAGCTCCCTAAAACGGGGCACCCTAAATTGAAGGCTTTTTTCTTTCTGCTTGAGCGCACAAGCAGAGCACACTGACAGTTGTGAACAGCCGGTAACCGCTGTTACATAGAAGCTTTCGGGTGGCTCTACAGCCATCTGATCGCTTGTACGGTGGCCTACAGTGTGGGCACCCCTTTTTCAGTGCCGTTTAAGTCCCCCGACCCTATGTATATGCACATATAAATTCGCACTAGGTGCGCCAACCCGCAAAAAAAAACAATTGGGTCACACATGTTACATATTGCTGCAAAAGTTAAAGTGCGAACAATAATTCTAGGGCCATCAATCACTAATAGCACTAAAATGATGAGTAGTAAAAGCTTTTAAATTGTTGCCCATGAGCAATTTTGGGTATTGTATTTTTTTGCGGTTTCGCGGGTGCACAATTTTAAGGCTCGACATGTTTGGCGTTTATTTACCCCAAAAATGTGGTTAGTAATACATGTTTCATAATATAATGTAGGGGAGAACTGTTTTTTTCCACATTTTTGGTAATATTTCTTTAATATAGTAAAAATAAAAACCCCAGTGGTGATTAAATACCACCAAAAGAATGAAATGGTATAAAATGTATTTCAGTACAGCGTTGCATGACGGAATAAATGTCAGTCAAAGTACCGCGGCGCTGAATACTGAAAAATGACCTGGACAGGAAGGGGGTGTAAACACCTCGGTCTTCAAATGGTTAATGAAAGTTGCATATTTAAAAAGATTCAAACAACTTTTGAAATCACAATAACATGCTAGATCTTATATGAGATTTTAGTGTCTGAGTTTAGATCTAATGATATACTTAGGAGTGCTCACTCCTACCAGTAGACATACCCATTCAGAGTTTCATCATCAAATGTCTCTGCAAAGAACACATCACCACTAGGAACAGGTGTATGGTATGGAACCTGATATGAAAGAAAACAAGGATCAGAACACATCTCGTATGCTAAAGGTCTCAGAAGAGGATGCATGATAAGAAACAGTATACATATACAAAGGTTTTTACTGGCAATCAATGTTCTGTATAAATTGATCTTAATGTGCTCACAAGATAACATTTAAAAACTTTATTTCTCATATGCAGGGGACATAACAAATATTATTGGGTAACTAAAGCGAAAGGAAACCCCCGTGCCCAATCACATTGTTAAACATCTTTAATCAAAAAGCTTGGCATCAGTTAAATGTTCCCGGTCAATGAGGACAAAATGACAAAGGCTAATCTAAAATCTTTGTATATTAGATTATTCTGAGCCAGACCGGCTGCAAGCACACAATATAATTAGAATTTCTCAGGCCACAGCTATGCAAAGGTTCTGATATGATCATATCTCTACCCCAGCACCGTATTAAAGCCTTTGTTGCTCTGTAACAGCTCCATAGCTGTTTGTGTCTTTTAAACATAGTTCAGCTAGAGCAGAAACATTGGCAACAACTTAGACAAAAGCTAAAGAGTCCAGACTGAGATCTGGGTTGAGAATTATCATTACACCATGTGTCAATAGAAACTTATATTAACATAATCTCTAAACTACAGTTGGTATATGGGTACTTCTCAGGGCCAGCTGACCATTAGAGACTAAGGTTGGCCATACACAGGTATCAGTCAAACCTCCAACAGTGGGTGGCGCTGCCGGCTCAACAAAAGTTGAAGAAGCCAGGCTGGAAATGTTTGGCCAAATGGGGACTGCAGCCAGCTGCAACTGGTTGTTGTACTGGAGCTTATTTAGAGGTGTGACAACAGGATGCCCATGTATCGAAGAAAAAAAAACTAAGATTTCTCCATCCACTCTAAACAGTGTGTATGGATGAATCTACCCCTGCGGATATTGTAATCTGACGGGCAGGTGCCGATTGTCAGAATACAATAGCTGCAGCAGGAGATTTGTCCATACACATGGGTTAGAGTGAATGGAGAAATCTGCCTGCAGCCTGAAACAAAAAAAAGTCTACTAGTGTGTGACCAGCTTAAATATCTGTCACACTATACCACAAACTGTTCCTGAAGTTTTTAAAAAGCCGCTTTGCATAGGTATCTCTCATGGCTTCCAACATTACAAGATTTTATGTCACTGATCTACCGTAAGTAGTCCATATCCCTATCCCACCTATCCACCTACCCAGCATACCCCACCTCAAACTAACCACTCAACCATCACATTCTCAAACAATTCCTCCCCACACAGCTACCTCCTCGTGTATCACTTGCTCCTCCCTTTCAGATTGTAAGCTCTCACGGGCAGGGCCCTCCTTACCATCTTGTCTTGAAATGTATTGTGATTATAATGTCTTCCTTATATTGTAAAGTGCTGCGCAAACTGTTGGCGCTATATAAATCCTGAATAATAATAATATAATCAGGGAGGAAAAACATCTGCATCATTTTCTAAATGCTATATTGAAAAAATAGATACTGTGTGCAGTATGTCTTAGATACATCGGCATCCTGCTGCCAGATCTCTAAATAAGCTCTAATACAAGAACAAGTTACATTCAGAAATCACACGATTAGCTGAATACAATCCACTTTTGTTTAGTTACATATCATAGAATCCAGGTTTTTGGGGCAGCATCAAATTGATTATTAGAAAGAGGAAAGAACCTAGCACGATGTGAGTCTCCCTAGAGAAGGCTTTCCACTAAAATTCAGTGATCAGGTGAGAGAAGTAACCAAGAAGCCAATGGTAACTAATGTAGCTGCAGAGATCCACAGCTGAGATCAATTTAGTGCAAACATCTATGAATATTAGTAAGCCCTGATAACGCCATCTTACTGTGAAGCATGGTAGTGGTAGCCCCACGTTGTGGGGATGCTTAAACATGGCAAAACTCCCCAGACTTGACAGCAAGATGGTTATAGTCAAATACAGGGCAATGCTAGAGGAAAAAAAAATTCAGTCTGCTAGGGACTTGAGATTGGGAAAGAGGTTTAACTTTCAACAGGACCATAAACACATTTCCAAAGTTATAGTGATGTGGGTTGGAACACGGAATCTGAATGTATCCAGTCATGTATTTGAATAGTCCAGTCATAAATCAGACCTCAATCCGATTGAGAATCTATGGAAAGACCTAAAAAGTACTGTTCACTAGCGGTCCTTGTCCAGCCTGACAGAGCTAGAGAAATATTGCCAAAAAGAATAAGCAAAAATAGCAGGATGCAGGCGTGCAAAGCTGCCAGAGGATTCACATCTGTTATTAGAGCCAAAAGATGGTTCTACCACCATTTTGAACTCGAAATGTCTGCTTTTTTGAACTTTGTGTAAAAATAAAACAATAATATAAAAATATGATGCACATTTACTGTGTCAGATAATGCGTAAATCAAATGGTACAAATGCAGTTCATTTAATTACAGGCTGTTACATTACATAATGCAAAAAAAGTTCAAGGGGTGAATACATTTGTAAAGTACTGTTCATACATTATTACGTGATGTAAAACCATACATACATCCAAGAAGCTCCTATTTTGTTCAGTTTCTGCTTCTTCTGTTGACTCTAGCAGTTCATCATCCTCTTCATCTATTCTGTCATTGGCTTCTGCTGCTGCCAAAGCAATAAGTACACAGGCCAGATATATACAACGCCAACGAAGCTGCATTGTGAAGCACTGAAAAGCAGAAGATTGTCAGAGCAAATCAATGGCAACTAATATAAAGTACATAACATACACCACAGCATATCTGTGGTGTATAACACAAGCACAGACGATGTTATTCACATTATTATTGCATTCAGATGCAAAGACAATTATATTCTTGGAAATTAGTGGCAGTTTACAGTAGATGCATGTCAGATAGCCAATTTGCATACCAGTAAAAAAGGGTTAAATGACTTGGGGCTCATTTCCACCAGTCCGTGCGCTCATCGCACTCTCCCGTGCCCGGAAACACAAGGGATCGCATACACAATGTCTCCGTGCACTCTGGGGCGGGAGGGGGCGTTCCAGTGCCATTCATGTCAATGGCACTGTAGACAGGCCCCCCGCCCGCAGTGCGATCGGCCGCACAGGACCGCGTGGCAATACAATGCCCTGCATTCCAGTGCAGTACGATCACAAAAAATAGGTCATGATCCCGTGCTCTGAGAAACAAAGTAGAACTCTACACTTAGGTCAGGTTCACACCATTTTCCGGACCAGATCTGAAACGCGGTGCATTTAGTTTTGCAGCATTTTTACCATGATTTTACAGAGTGTGTTTTTTTTTAGCTTCAAATGTGCTTTCAGATGTGTTTCGATGCATTCCATTGCATTTGCATGCTTTTTTGATGCATTTCCATGCATTCCAGACCAGGGAAAATGAGACACCCAGTATTTTTTTTTGTCTGGTCTGGAACGGACTGTGCTGGTGTGAACAAAGCCCAGAAATACCATAGGGATACATAGGGATGCTTTTTTGGTCCGGGAACAAACTGTTCTGGTATGGACATAATCCGGACATGGTGTGAACAAGCCCTAAATCTTTGTTAGATGCACTACAGTCAGATAGTCAGTTTGCATACCTGTAAAAAAGGGTTAAATGAACAAAGTAAAACTCTATACCAAATCTTTGTTTTTGACCAAGTAAGTAAAAGTTAGATTCTTTGTCAGGTTTTTATTTCTGATCCACCCCCACTCTTTGATATGACCACCACAGAATTAGCTCTTAACAAATTCTGCATTGACTACTGCAGCTGTAGGCAAACTGACAAGGCTTGACCTTGAAATCTGGATAGAGTGTACAACACCTAAAAAAAATAATCTTACCCAAAATTTATGCAGCATTCAGAGGTGTTTTAGAAAAAAAAAGTGGAGCCATTTACCCTGCAAAACTGCATGCACATTCATTCTATGTAAATGGGACAAAAACAAATGTTATTAGTATATTTTCCTTCCCGTTTAAATGTAATATCAGCAAAAGACTGCATTATGGCCACTAGATGGAGATAAGGATTCATATAAATTAATGAATAGGTATTTATTTCCTATGTTCCTTGCCTTTATCCAGTGACCATAATGCTGTATTTTCCTGAATCTACTTATAACAATCGTTTTTGCCCCTATTCCCACAGGATGAATGTACATGCCATTTGGCAGGATGAATGGCTCTGCAATTTTTTTATATATATATCTCCCTAATTGTGGTATTAACAGCTTCACCAGATTTCACCTGATGAGAATAAAAGCAAAAAAAACCCTGAAAAAAAATAGAATGCATCTAAGGACTGCAATGTATTAAACTTTTGTTTTGGGATTTGTATACACCTAAGAATTGAAGCATTGTATGCGTTTATATTGACTTTGAAATATATCACTTTTTTAATCTTTACTGGGAAAAAACAACATATAATAAAAAGGTAAATCAGAGATCTGGGATTTACCCAGAGTGTGAATTCTACAATGGTGTTCATCGCACCTTTGCTTATTATTGCTATTGCTATAATTAAAAGCTCCGTGCTACCTCTATCAGCATCCACAGTTTATATACGACTAATTGCTGATGATCACAAATGATCCTTCTCTCTAGATACCTGAAGGACTCCAGAGAGTATATGATGGCTGCTCTCTCTGGTAGTACACAATACACTTCTTATATTCACTGTTCAAACACATCCATCCATGCTATTTCAGTAAATGATAATACCTCCTAAAGAGCCACCGTAAATAGTTGTTTTATTAAAATTCCCAAGAAAAGGAAGTCATCAGCCTTCAGTGCACCCCAATTCTTCAGTCTTTGTATTGCTCCTTTAGCTCTGACAGTGCCCATAGGCACCAGCTCTTTGTTTGGATACACCTAGTTCTGACACCCTGGAACAGCAAAGTGACCGCAGGGCTTGAATGACTGCAAGAAATCTTACAAACACAGTCAACAGAATACAAAAGAATCTGGTTGCAGGTATTTGGAAAATTTCCTTTGTCAGTGTCAAGGTATAAGGGCAGTAATTTAAATACAGTAATTAAAAACACCATTTAAAATTAAAGGAGAACTATGGGGTCAGTGTTTTTCCCCATAGTTCTCCTTAGGGTAACGGGAGGACACAAACTAGCGTCCTCCCGTTACCCTAAGCTCAGTATACCGCGAGCTACAGCTCGCGGTATACTGAGACGCCGCACCTGGAGCGGATCCCGACTTAGATGACGGGATCCGCCCAGCTACGTGAGTGACAGCTGGCTCTGCCTATCTAGAGGCAGAGCCAGCTGTACCCGCCCCCTCCCCCATCCGTTCCGCCAGTCAGCGCTGGCAGATCGGAGCGGGGAGAGGGGAATCCAGCCCCTCCCCCTGTCACGGCAGAGAGCCGTGACAGGATCGAGAGGTGAGGGAACCCGGTATGTTTTCCCTCACCTCCCGATCTACTGAGCCGACCTGTGACAGTCTCATTGTCACAGGTCGGCTTAGAACTATGACGTGAGTGGAAATCACTCATCTCATAGTTCTCCTTTAATCAATATACTATTCCTTCAAAACGTTGACAACATTTTTAAAGTAGAATTATGGGGTGAGTTAAAAACACTCATCCTCATAATTTAAGCTGACATGGGATACTGAAGCTGTCACAGGTCGGCTCTATTGATTGAGAAGTCAGCATACACATACCACTGATCGCTGACTTCCCGATCCTCTTCCTGCAGGGAGTGGTGACTGTCAGTCACCGCTCGCCATAGGGATTCCCCCCTCCCCCTCCGCTTTTCTAGTGCTAACTGGAGGAACGGACGGGGGTGGGCACAGCTGGCACTGCTTTTAGAGGGGATGAGCCAGCTGTCAATTAGCCAGCTGGGTGGATCTCTGCAGTATTGTCACAATCCGTGCCGGCTGTGGCTCGGCTCTGTGGTCTCAGCATATAGCGGCCAGTAGCCCCCTATATACTGAGTTTTGGGTCACCGGAGGATATTAGTACATGTCCTCCTGTGACCCTGAAGAGAACTATGGCCAAAAGGGTTAGACCAGTGGTGGCAAACCTTGGCACTAGAGCTGCAACAATTATTCGATTAAGTCGATTAAAATCGACGATGGAAAACGTTGTCAACGTTTTCCATCGTCGATTCGTCGGCTAAAATTCAAATTTCCCGCTCGCCGCTGCACGCCGGTCATGCACGCTGCTTACGCCCGCCGCTTACGCCACGCCCACGTCAGTTAAGCCACTCGCGCCTACGCTGGTATACCCGCTCACACGACGCCGCTTACGCCACGCTGAGGACATGCGTCTGGCCCTCTCCTCCTGGTGAGCTTCCC
>NW_017308015.1:254586-256259 GCF_000935625.1 Nanorana parkeri
GCGCTGTATAATGTATTATTGCTGGGATTTGTAGTTCCTCTATAACTGGTCAGTGGTAATCTGCATTGTGCAGTATAATCATTATACAGCGCAATGGAGAATACCACCAGCTATAGAGGACTACAAATCCCAGCAATAATACATTATAGTATAATGTTGTACTGTTGCTGGCATTTGTTGTATTCCTATATAGCTGCTGGTATTCTACATTTTGCCTTATAATCATTATACAGCGCACTGCAGAATGCCACCAGCTATAGAGGACTACAAATCCCAGCAATAATACATTATATACAGTGCAATGCAGAATAACCACAGCTACAGAGGACTACAAATCCCAGCAATAGTACATTATAGTATAATGTACTATTGCTACATTCCTCTATAGCTGCTGGTATTCTGCACTGCGCCGCTGTATAATGTACTACATTGCACACCACACTCTTTTTTTTTACTTCCACCGCGCCAAGCTTGCTCCCGTGATGGACTACAATGTCAATAGAAACTAGTAGTCCATCACTGAACCCTTTTTCTTTTTTTATCCGATTAGTCGATTAATCGAACTTAATAATCGGCTAACTAATCGATTATGAAAATAATCGTTAGCTGCAGCCCTACTTGGCACTCCAGCTGTTTTGGAACTACAAGTCCCATGAGGCATTGCAAGACTCTGACAGCCACAGACATAACTCCCAGAGGCAGATGCATGTTGAGATTTGTAGTTTTGGCACAGCTGGAGTGCCAAGGTTCGCCACCACTGGGTTAGACCATAGTTCTCCTTTAATGTAATCTTGTAACAGCTTGGACTGGTTGTCTTAATAAGTGGTAGAAGACTAGATTCTACCTTCAAGTCTTTACTGCTTACTACAATTAACCAGATATTATGGATTTCAGCATTTCAGGTTTTGGTGGGCACAGTGGGATAGGTCACCTTCCAACCTCTTATATCTCTCAAGGATTCCATTGGTAACATTTTCCCACAGTAGTTTCTGATGCCTGGAAAGAAAATATACTAATAACATTCATTTTGCCCCCTTTCGCAGACACAAATGTACATGCAATTTCACAGGAAAAATATCTTAATGAATGTTTTGTAGATATGCCCCTAAGTCTCCGTTCACACCTTGGCGTCAGCGTTTTCGTATGCCCATTTTGAAGTGTAGCATCTAGCGTGTTTAGCGTGGTTTTGCACATTATTACACGGACAGAAATATGCAAACTGCTTGAGTCGTGCATTTTCATGTGCTTCCATTGAGGTCTATGTGGCGGAACGCGCTGTAATCTAAAAGAAAAAAGCTCATGTACCTTTTTCAGTGTTCGGCATTTTACAGCTTGCAACAAAATTCTCAGTTGTGAACATGAGCCATAGAAATGAATGGGATTTCTTGTGTTGAGAGTTTTGTTAGACTGTCAAACCTCCCAGGTGTGAACAGGGACTTACAGTTAAAAAAAAGCAATTATTTTGCCTTGTTAGAAACCACATTAAACTGAACTACCGGTTCCAGGTAGAGCTTACTTAAAAGCACATAAAATATTAATAGACTTGCCTATTCCCAAGGGATGTCATGGACCAAAATAACATTTGCTTGTCCAAAATATATACTGCTATCACACCATCTCTGCACATTCAATGCTTATTAAAAGCTTAAACTGCCTAGTAATATATATATATA
>NW_017308015.1:256592-270412 GCF_000935625.1 Nanorana parkeri
ATGGTGTATATATATATATATATATATATATATATATATATATATAGTGTATATATACTGTATATACACACACACACATACACAGTATATATATACACATGTGTAGCATATATATTGTGGGAGGAAAATGCATCAAAACTGGAGCAGAAGAATCTGGAGTCAGCTTCTCTCTTCAGTTTGTTCAGTTAAGGTTTGGAAGTGAAAGGTGGATGCTGATTGGTTGCCATGGGCAACTGTTCCAGATTTTGTCTGCTCCAGTTTTCCCTTCTATATATTTCATCAAGGGGCAATTTTGATTTGCTGTAACACAGGTTACCTACTGTAATAAATAAATGCAATTTTATTGCAGTCAAATCAGTCAACCAATTCATATAGGTTGCTCTGAGTTACTGCCTACTCATAGTAGAACATATTACTATGGGTTACTGTTGGGTAATATGGGTTGCTACCCAATCATAGTACAATAGTACAATGGGTTAATAATGGCATGCTATGGGTTACTGTTCTACTAAGATTAGAGATGCTTGTGCATTTACATAAATAATATAGTTACAGTAAACCTACTTTATTTACAATGATGTCATACGTAGTTCACAATATTGAATACTAGCTATATTATATTAATCATTATTAGTCAACATTATTTTAACATTGAAAAGCTTTGCTGTGCTATAGCTAGGCTTACTAGTTTGCCCCTCTTGACATGCTACTAGTAAACATTTCATAACATACCAATGAAAATTTTAAATATGCATTTTATACATTTTAAAATATGCATATTTATGATGTATACTGGACATATATACTAGTCCAGGAGAGAGGAAGAAAACAACATTATATTGGAACATTATTCCAATATAACCTCCATATTTCAGTATATTTCAGATTTGACTTGGATTTATATTCAAACTATGTTTCATGACATGATATGACTGGGTGAACATATCTACTCTTCATTCACATGTCATTTTACATTACTGTTCACTACAATATAAACTTCCTTCTGGGTATTCCTTCAACGTTGCCCAGCAGCAGTCACCCACCTTGGGGGTTTGTACAACCAAGAGCAACAGTAAGCATCCTAATGAGAGGTTACTGTGCAAGTGTTGACTACACACATTGTATAGTCAAGGTTTTACTGGAATTATAATAAAAAGAAATAATACTGAAAACGTAGTATTTATTATACTTTGGTGGAATTTCAATGTTACAACATTGTTAACGTTGTGCCAAGGCAAGATAGGGAGACGTCCTAGCCTTTTGACAGGGGGCTCCCAACATTCCAGTGGGGGACAGGGTAGTATAGGTTCAATAAAGCCACACTTACAGTGTTAGTCACAAAAGGGTGAAGAGTTTGGGGAAGGCAGGAGGAGTGAACAATCTAGGACAACATAGCTGATATGGAAAAATTCTCCAATTCAGCTCACTTTCCAGTTAATCTATGTTTTCATAGATTGTTCATTTCGGCCTTCTCCAAACTCTTCACCCTTTTGTGAATAACCTTGTTAGTGTTGAGCACTGGAGCAGAGCTGCAATTGCCAACCCAAGCCTGGGCATGAGGCTTTAAAGGATTGGATTGGGCACAAAGCTTTAAAAGAGAACTATGGGGTTAAGGCTTTTCCCCATAGTTCTCCTTAGGGTAACGGGAGGACACAAACTTGCGTCCTCCCGTCACCCTAGGCTCAGTATACCGGCAGTCAGCGCTGGCGGATCGGAGCGGGGAGGGGGGAATCCAGCACCTGCACCGCCTCGGCAGAGAGCCGTGACAGGATCGAGAGGTGAGCGAACCCGGTATTTGTTCGTTCACCTCCCGATCTACTAAGTTGACCTGTGACAGTCTCATTGTCACAGGTCGGCTAGAACTATGAGATGAGTGAAAAGCACTCACCTCATAGTTCTCCTTTAAAGGATTGGGTGGTGGTTCTGGTAGGCATTGCTGAGCATTCTGGCAGGTTCTGGAGTCAGATGCCATTATTATATTATTATTACTTATTTAACTTGAACCCCTCAAGTTTTGGCATTCTTAAGAACCAGCACTTGGCAAACTAAGGCTGACTATAGGTATATGAAGGTGGTTGGATGTAAGGGAACAAACTGACCCTCTCTCAGCATGTCCTCTAACATTGCTTGAGGGGGAACAGGCTAGTAGGGGGGAAAAAAAGAACATTTCTGACTGATAGAAGCACTCATGCCCACATTAAAAAATGTTCATACTGTGTGAGTGGGCCCCATTAATTTTCTTTTCGGTGTAGTGCAAGGACTGGCAGAAGTCCCACCACCTGTCATTCGTTGTCAGATGTCAGGTTGTCTTAACACTATGTCCTTCCTAAGATGCTGATGAATCAGATCAGCCCTTAGTAACAGGAGCTCCTACAAATGAATTAGTACTGTGTGTTTATAGTAGAAGGCTGACAGGCTGACAAGATTTTGTTGCAATAGAAAGTAAAAGAAAAAACCAAGGTCCCATTTATACCTGTCAGGTGTTTGAATGCGTGATCATGTGTTTTGTGATTGTTGCATTAAAGGAGAACTATGGGGTCAGTGTTTTTCCCCATAGTTCTCCTTAGGGTAACGGGAGGACACAAACTAACGTCCTCCCGTTACCCTAAGCTCAGTATACCGCGAGCTACAGCTCGCGGTATACTGAGACGCCGCAGCCGGAGCGGATGCCGACGTAGATGACGGGATCCGCCCAGCTGCGTGAGTGACAGCTGACTCTGCCTATCTAGAGGCAAAGCCAGCTGTACCTGCCCCCTCCCCCGTCCGTTCCGCCAGTCAGCGCTGGCAGATCGGAGCGGGGAGAGGGGAATCCAGCCCCTCCCCCTGTCACGACAGAGAGCCGTGACAGGATCGAGAGGCGAGTGAACCTGGTATGTGTTCGCTCACCTCCCGATCTACTGAGCTGACCTGTGACAGTCTCATTGTCACAGGTCGGCTAGAACTATGAGGTAAGTGGAAATCACTCATCTCATAGTTCTCCTTTAAGAAGCCTATTCATTTTGAATGCACACCAAAGACTGTGTACATCACAGTTTTTTTTTATGTAATGCTGTGGTGCATTACAATGCATGTGTTGCATGCTCTTGTGTTAGTGTGTGGGAGCTGCTATTTAAAACAAATGACAACATAGTGCACTGCAGTATGGTGTGTGTTTGCTGTGATGTGCAATAAAACGCACCTTTTACAATGAATTAACTCAACGCTCAGGTGTGAACAGGCCTTAAGGTTTCAATGCCTCTGCTGTGAAATTTTAGGATTAACTTCTTCACAATGCCTATAGCTGCAGAGGTGATTGAGCACTTATTTTAAAGTGCTTTTACCGTGTGTTCAGAATATGCACACAATCTGGGCAGAGATTCCATTCCATTTACAGTACACCAGGCAGGGGTTTGGGCTAGATAGTTGTTGGTGAATCAAATTGGAATGTGCGTGGCCAGCATTAGGCCTAAACGAAGGCACATTTTTAGATGCTGAATTGTGTGATGGATATCACAAATAATGAATTGTAAAGACCGTCAAGTGATCATTGAAAATGTGGGATCTCTGTGGGGAAAACTACACATAAGAGCCTGGGATTATTTGCAGATATCAGTGTAACTTGAACCATAGGAATCCCACACTATACAAATTAGTTAAAAGGTCTTTCATGTGTGCCATTTAAATGGCATAATGTATTTGCTACTCTTATCCAGGCACCTTAGGATTTCAACTGTACATGAAAATAACCCAAGTATAACTGTCTGCACTTCCTTCTGTCTGTCAGCATTCCATGTGGACTGCCTGGAACCATCAATGTTATATAGTTGAGTCCAGGGGCGTAACTAGAAATCACAGGGCACCATAGCAAAATTTTGTATGGGGCCCCTTTGATCTCTAGCTACACCCCTTGCAGAGCCCAATTGAGATCCCACACCCCCTGTGCCTCGGGCCCCATAGCGGCCGCCTGGGTCGCTATGGTGATTGTTACGCCACTGGTTGAGTCAATATTCACACGGTATGTCTGCCAGCCTGTGTTTTCATGCATTATTAGCACTAATATCCCCACTTTAATAAATTAAAAGGATTGTTCAAACCATGTCAATTGAGCTGCGGTTTCTGCACACCACCGCATATGTATGATATGAATAGAGCACATATAGGCCACATAGAAAACAATTGTTTTCTCTGTGCCCTGTGACCCACTATACATGTGCGGTAGTGTGCAGTTTTGAATCCTCTATAAATGCATCTGGTCGGTAAACTTCTAGTTTAGGGTACATTTTCATGTATATTACATACCCAATGAATGACGGGCCCCATGCATGGAGACAATAGAAAAGGAAAGTGGAGGTGTTGTCTACCGCA
Organism: Nanorana parkeri; assembly: GCF_000935625.1. NCBI lineage: Eukaryota > Metazoa > Chordata > Amphibia > Anura > Dicroglossidae > Nanorana > Nanorana parkeri. Next base: position 260,937 of record NW_017308015.1, read on the forward strand.
GCCTTTCTCAACCAGGGTAGGTGCGTCCTGGCTTACTCAGCGGTTCCTGTCGAAACTTTCACACAACGTCATGCCTTTCCATGGTGCAGGTGGGCTGATCGCCAGCACCATAGAAAAGAATGACACTAGTCCACAGAGGGTGGGATTCATTCAGAAAAAGACAGAAGTTTATGTTCATCCAGGCCTGCTTCCCCCCCTGCGCCCTGCCATGCTTCTGTGGCTCCTGTTGTGTTGGCGAAACTCAAGTAAAGAAGGGACTGGGGACTCTGATGTGAAGGGGGCTACTGATGTGAATGGTGAACTCTGATGTAAAAAGGATGTAAAGAGGGGATTCTGATTTCAAGAGATCTTCTGATGTGAATGGGGGCTTGTGATGTAAAGGAGAAACTCTGATGTGAAAGGAGGGGGGTTTTGATGTGAAGGAATAAAGGGGGGCTGCTGATTTGAAGGGGAATGCTAATGTGAAAGGGGGAGATTCTGGTATGAAAGGAGGTGTGGTGATGTGAAGGCTGGACTCCTATGTGAAGGGGTACCCCAACCTTTTTTTGTTTTTGCATTGGATTCCTCTTAAAAGCCATTCCAGACCCTTATCCCAGGTAGATTTTGGAGAGGCCACACATTTTTTTTTTTACAGTTTTACCTGCAGCACCAAAGCAACATCCAGCTGCCAATTGTCTTGTGTATGACAAAAAATTGAAGAAGGCACCTAACTGGGCTCTAAGGGTAACCCCTCCACCTCACTTTCCCTCTAGTACTCACACATGTGCACTGTAAAAGTATGCCTCCATGACATTGGGAGACATTTTTTAAATAAGTTGCATATTAACGTACAATTTGCATGAAAACTTTTTAATGTAAATCTGGTTCTCCTTTGCGACCAAAGCGACAAATACGGACTCTGTCTATTCTCTATCTTGTGCAACTGCTCGCACCTAGACATCTGTCACACAGGTGCTAAGGCACTCTATATACAGTAATACCTTGGTTTACAAGTAACTTGGTTTGAGAGTGTTTTGCAAGACAAGCAAACATTTCTGAAAAATTTTGCCTTGATACACAAGCAATGTCTTGCAATAAGAGCAACATTTTGTAGAAAAGCACCACGCGAATAAGGCTGTAGCAGTGCGAGCGATGAGTCTGTTTAACGACAATGCAATGTCACATTCAATAGATTCCTTGTTAAGGTTTCAAGAAATGAAAAAGATCCCATTGAGCCAAGAGATAGCAGTGATTCCGTTAGTGATAGTGAAAGTCGTCCTACACAATAATCCTCCTCTCTCTTGTCTCCCTCACACCAGCCACAAAGGTAACAGGAAATTGGTTTATTTGTCTTTATATTTTGTATTATATTATAGTTCAGTACAGTATTGTAATCATTTTTATATGCATATTTTTGGGTTGTGGAACGAATCATCTGAGTTTCCATTATTTCCTATAGGGAAATTCGCTTTGATATACAAACGCTTTGGATTACAAGCATGCTTCCGGAACCAATTATGCTCGTAAACCAAGGTATCACTGTATACAGATGCAGATATTCCAATCTATGATATTACTTGTATACACAGAGTACATTTGTCCCACTGTGAAATACTGTCACACTGCAAAAGTCTGAGAGGGAAAGTAAACCGGTACAAAATGAGATCTGAGGTCATGGATGCATGTTTACTATAAAAGAAGTGAATCAGAAACAACAGATACAAACATATACACAATATGTACTATGTGAAGGACTGTGCGTAACTGTTCATTTACAAACACTTTCCTGCTGGAAAATAAAAACATTGATTACCATTGCTTGTTACAGCCTATAGACTTTTCATTCTAGGCCCATGTTATAGAGTGCTCACCATTGGAATAAGCTACCATTATTTATAAATATTCCGATTCCTTGTATGAAATAAATTCAGGATAGATAGATAAATGATTAATAGATAAATAGATAGATAGATGGATAGAACAATGATTGATTGATTGATAGATCAATGATAGATAGATAGATAGATAGATAGATAGATAGATAGATAGATAGATAGATAGATAGACTAGATTTATAGAAAGACCGATAGATAATAGATAGATAGACTAATAGTTAGATAGATAGATAGATAGACAGATAGATAGACTAGATTTATAGAAAGACCGATAGATAATAGATAGATAGACTAATAGTTAGATAGATAGCTAGATCAATGATTGGTATATAGATAGATAAATTATTGGTAGATAGATCAATGATTCATTGGTAGAAAGATAGCTAGATAGATAGATAGACCGACCAATGATTAATAGATAAATAGATAGATAGATAGAGATAGATGGATAGACCAATGATTGATTGATAGATAGAGAGATAGATAGATAGAAAGATAGACTAGATTTATAGAAAGACCGATAGATGATAGATGATAGATAGATAGATAGATAGATAGATAGATAGATAGATAGACCAATGATTGGTAGATATATAGATAGACCAATGATTGGTAGATAGATAGATAGACCAATAGATAGACCAATAGATAGACCAGATTGAAAGAAAGACCAATAGATGATAGATAGATAGATAGATAGATAGATAGATAGATAGATAGATAGATAGATAGATAGAATCCTGGTGAGATAACAGCTGATGACAGCCGAGCTGAGTCAGATCTAGTGAGATGGGGTGAGCAGAGAGGGGAATACTCCTTTTCAGGGGGTGCAATAAGGAGGAGGAAGGGTGAGAGAACAGCTTGGGGATGGATATCATGGAAGATGATGCGATGCACAGCGTATACTCACTTCAGAAGGGAATCAGGGATGTGCAGCCAAGATGCAGGTCTCCCAGTAACAATATTGACAGAAGGATGATAGCAGAGATCCAGCTTGTTGTATGTGCTGCTGCTGGCAGATCTGCCTGTCTCTAATCCTCCTCCTCTGTGTCTGGGCGGGGGATGGGTGTTCAGGAGGAGGAGACACACAATGACAGCTTCTCTCTGCTGGGGGGCTTGCAGGGAATCACACTGATGTGTGTACCATGGATAGCATCGCTTCCAGCAACCTGAGTGTAATACAACAGCTAGTGGTTATTTCTTATGGATATGTGTGATTATAATGTTTACTGCAGATGCTATCACATAAAATGAGATATTTACTTGTATTGCTTGCATTGGCTTAACCTGGCCATACACTGATAGATTTTTCACATGAACTTTCATACCCAAAACATCTCATCAGAACATTGAATAATGCCAGAAACATGACAAATGTCATTTGATTTAACATTCGATTTTGGATATGACTGGAGTTTCGCTCTTTCTCTCCTGCCGTGCCATGCTGTGCTAGTCTCTAGTTCTGCAGCTGCAACACCGATCATCTTCCTTAATATGCTGGGCTGTCTATTTCTGCAGTTATAACTGTTCATTTACAAACACTTTCCTGCTGGAAAATAAAAACATTGATTACCATTGCTTGTTACAGCCTATAGACTTTTCATTCTAGGCCCATGTTATAGAGTGCTCACCATTGGAATAAGCTACCATTATTTATAAATATTCCGATTCCTTGTATGAAATAAATTCAGGATAGATAGATAAATGATTAATAGATAAATAGATAGATAGATGGATAGAACAATGATTGATTGATTGATAGATCAATGATAGATAGATAGATAGATAGATAGATAGATAGATAGATAGATAGATAGATAGATAGACTAGATTTATAGAAAGACCGATAGATAATAGATAGATAGACTAATAGTTAGATAGATAGATAGATAGACAGATAGATAGACTAGATTTATAGAAAGACCGATAGATAATAGATAGATAGACTAATAGTTAGATAGATAGCTAGATCAATGATTGGTATATAGATAGATAAATTATTGGTAGATAGATCAATGATTCATTGGTAGAAAGATAGCTAGATAGATAGATAGACCGACCAATGATTAATAGATAAATAGATAGATAGATAGAGATAGATGGATAGACCAATGATTGATTGATAGATAGAGAGATAGATAGATAGAAAGATAGACTAGATTTATAGAAAGACCGATAGATGATAGATGATAGATAGATAGATAGATAGATAGATAGATAGATAGATAGACCAATGATTGGTAGATATATAGATAGACCAATGATTGGTAGATAGATAGATAGACCAATAGATAGACCAATAGATAGACCAGATTGAAAGAAAGACCAATAGATGATAGATAGATAGATAGATAGATAGATAGATAGATAGATAGATAGATAGATAGATAGAATCCTGGTGAGATAACAGCTGATGACAGCCGAGCTGAGTCAGATCTAGTGAGATGGGGTGAGCAGAGAGGGGAATACTCCTTTTCAGGGGGTGCAATAAGGAGGAGGAAGGGTGAGAGAACAGCTTGGGGATGGATATCATGGAAGATGATGCGATGCACAGCGTATACTCACTTCAGAAGGGAATCAGGGATGTGCAGCCAAGATGCAGGTCTCCCAGTAACAATATTGACAGAAGGATGATAGCAGAGATCCAGCTTGTTGTATGTGCTGCTGCTGGCAGATCTGCCTGTCTCTAATCCTCCTCCTCTGTGTCTGGGCGGGGGATGGGTGTTCAGGAGGAGGAGACACACAATGACAGCTTCTCTCTGCTGGGGGGCTTGCAGGGAATCACACTGATGTGTGTACCATGGATAGCATCGCTTCCAGCAACCTGAGTGTAATACAACAGCTAGTGGTTATTTCTTATGGATATGTGTGATTATAATGTTTACTGCAGATGCTATCACATAAAATGAGATATTTACTTGTATTGCTTGCATTGGCTTAACCTGGCCATACACTGATAGATTTTTCACATGAACTTTCATACCCAAAACATCTCATCAGAACATTGAATAATGCCAGAAACATGACAAATGTCATTTGATTTAACATTCGATTTTGGATATGACTGGAGTTTCGCTCTTTCTCTCCTGCCGTGCCATGCTGTGCTAGTCTCTAGTTCTGCAGCTGCAACACCGATCATCTTCCTTAATATGCTGGGCTGTCTATTTCTGCAGTTACCCATCTTCTGCCTCGGCCGCTGGGCTCTGTAGCTTGCCCCGCTCTAGATACATAACCCTGCACGGAGCTTATAGGCTGCACTTCCCCGGACTCACCACCACGGGTGTGCCGATGAGCATGATGACCATCTGGATCTCAGCCCTAGTGTCTTGTGGAAGCTCCTCCGCTGCCTGAAGTAAGAGATTTGGGTGCCGGTTTCCCAGGGAGGTCCGGCACACGAACTGCCAATGCAACTGGACGAAAGTCACACACACCAATACATTGCCCAGCACGGTGACCAGGAAGTGGAAGGAGCTGCAGCCGGCATATATGTAGGAGTAGGCAGCATTAGTGGACAAGTTGGTCTCCCAGTCAATGAAGCACAAGGTCCAGGAGTACTGGCAGTAATTTATGAATATTGTATAATATAATTTTTTTTCCTCTTACCTAACTGGTTTGGGGGACACCTTTTTTTTGGCGCCCCCCTGGAAAGTGCCGCCCTAGGCAAATGCCTAGTTTGCCTTGCAGTAGCTACACCACTGGGTGGCCTACCACTTCGTGGTTGAGTTGCTGTTGTTCCCAGTTGCTTCCACTTTGTTATAATACCACTAACAGTTGACCGTGGAATATTTAGTAGCAAGGACATTTCACGGATGGACATATTGCACAGGTGGCAACCTATCACGGCACCACCACGCTTGATTTCACTGAGCTCCTGAGAGTGACCCATTCTTTCACAAATGTATGTAGAAGCAGTCTGCCTAGGTGCCTGATTTTATACACCTGTGGCCATGGAGGAGATTGGAAACCCTGAATCCAATGATTTGGAGGGGTGTCCCAATATTTTTGGCAATATAGTGTATAATTTTGGTTAACAGCGGGGTAAAAGTTTATTTTTAAAGTGACACCAAACTCAGGCATTAAATCTTAAAATCTATCCAAGTAAGAAGGAAGGACAGTGTCAGCTCCAATTCAGAGATGATTTGAGGATCTACAGCCGAGTAATACACACATAAGATACATTTTTGTTGATAGTTAAGGTACTTGGGTGCATTTTTAAGATTTAACTCCTGAGTTTAGCATCACTTTAAATGCATTCATGGGTAAAAATAAAGTAAAACGTGGACCAAGAAGCAGGAAAAAATAGACATTTATTATTTTTATTATTATACAGGATTTATATAGCACCCACAGTTTGCACAGTTCCTTACAATTACAATACAATTCCACACAAAAGTATTAGAGGGCCCTGCTTCTAAAGGCCGTGACACACTGCACGCGAAGCAGCACAGAGCGGGGGCGCGCTGCCTTTGCGAACAGTGTGTCATGTAATTTTCTGCTCGGCACCTCAGCTTGCGAGAGCTCGCGGAGCTGAGCGTGCCGAGATGAACAATTTCAACTTCAGCCAATCGGCTCGCGCGTATAAACCAGCGCGATGCGACAGCTGGCAGGTTGTTACGGACGAGCCGATTGGCTGAAGGTGCTGTCAATCATCTGACTGCACTCAGCTCACACACTGCATGCAAAGCTCCGTGCCGGATAGCTTTGCTTCGCTCTGCACGGCTTCGCGTGCAGTGTGTCACGGCCTTGAGAGTTTACAATCTACAAGGAGAGCAAAGTGATACAGAAGGTAATAAGTGTGAGGGATTTAAAGACGGTTAAAGTGACTTTCAGTGAAATATGGAAAACTTTCAAAATAAAGATGTTACAAAAAAAGATTTAAAAAGGTGGCAAATAGAAGCACCAAAAGCTGGGACCGAGGTAAGTATATTTTCATCTTGATCTTTACATTTTATAATTTTTTAGCTAGCTAGCTTGGGAGATGAGGGCAGTTAGGATAAAGCACCTTCCACTTTAAATAGTTATTACTAGGGATGCACCGAAATTTCCGCCGCCTGAAACATCGTCTGAAAATGGCACTTTTGGCAAAATGCCGAAAGTGCCATCTTTTGGCCGGAATTGGGGTGCATGCCTAGTTTCTCTACTCCCCGCTGGGTGCTGCTCTGTGTCCCCTCTGACACAGTGCAGCATCCAGCGGGGAGGAGACAAACTGCCAGAGGAGGCCGCGCGGTGCGGGGAAGGAGAGCGCTGTGAGCGGCCCAGCGTGTCACAAGAGGCCAGGCTCTCCTCCCTCACCGTCCCGCTTGGCTGTGACAGATCAGGAGAGCGATGTGGGGACGGAGACAGCTGTCATGAGAGGCTGAGCCGGCGGTTCAGGGGAGGAGCCAGCTGTCAAAATGGTCCGAGCTCTCCTCCCTCACCGCCAGCTCAGCGTCCTGTCACTGCGAGTCAGGATAGAGACCGGGTACAAACACTCGGTGATCAGTGATCACTGACTGATTGTAAATAATTGAAGACAAAGTATGTTTACTGTGTCCCCAATAATGAATGAATGGGATATGATCTATATTACTTCCTGTTCATTTATGATTGTGGATATAGTAAACATACTATCACCACAAGTTATGAATGAACAGGAACCCTTAGTATGAGGATTCCTGTTCATTCATAACAGGAGCTACAGAAAAAAGAGATTGAGGACTCTGTGTTCTCAATCTTTTTTTCTATTTTAAAAGGGAAATATCAGGAGTCTGTTTTGACCCCTAATATTTCCCCAAAGCCCCCAGTAAAAAAAAAAATATTTATTAAAAAATAAAATATAACAAAATTAAAAAGGTTAGAAGAAAAAAAAATTCAATTTCGGCCTCTCAGGATGCGAAGCTTCGTGCTTGTCCCTCCTCACTCCCGGGAAGATGACAGATCTCCCTCTGCATCGCCTCAGTCTGACTCTGCAACAGACAGAAGTCCAGCTAAATCGAGGCCATGAATGTCGACTCCTGTGGAGGCCCAATCAGAGGTGACCCTACTCCATTCATCTGGAGATGATACTAGAGCATTCTTTGACTCTATCAACACTTTTCCCACTTCTAAACAACCGATTTCAGATTCAGTTCTTAAAGACATGCTAATTTTACTATGCAGTTCTCTGCCTACTGATCTGCAATCTTTAATGCTACAGTTTAAAACTGATCTACACCAAGTGGGTGATAGAGTTTCCCATACTGAACATAAAATGGGTGGATTTGCAACAACTATCAATAACTTAGAGGATTCGCACAACACCAGGGAAGATGAACGGGATCTAATGAAAGCTAAAATAGCAGACCTTGAAGACCGAATACGAAGAAATAATATCAGGATTCATGGTATTCCAGAGTCGGTCTCTCAATCCTCCCTGACCTCACCCACGATTTGATAATTGATCACATACATCGCCTTTCGAAACCTACACATCTCCCTGAAAAAATCCCTAGTGATGTACTGATGCTTATTCATTTCTTTCATGTTAAAGATCAGTTTCCTAAAGCTATGAGAGATACCTCCAACATACCCTCACAATTTGCTCAATTATAATTTTTTGCTAATCTATCCCACCATACATTGTTGCTCCCAGAAAGACTTCAATACTGTTGGGGATATCCCATTAAACTTAAATTACCAAATTGGAATCTGAATGAGTGAAACAGCGCACTGCAGTTTAATAGTCACAATTAGGGGGACATTGGTGGTAGGTGTGCTAAGCTCCTTAAATCAGGGAGAGGAACCCCATATGACATATACAAAAATACACAAGGGTAAGGAGCGCTACGATGCGATGTAAGCTACCAGTGCAGGTGGAATAACCTATATGAATAAAATGGAAAACAGACTTACAGTCAGATTGGCAGCCGTGATGTCCGGGAGATAACTGAGTGGCGGCGCCTGGTATCTGGTGTCCCAGTGCATAGGGTCAGGTGTAGGAAGTGGAAAACTGTATGTCCAAAATGGAGTGTTCACCGTGTGACGCGGACTCAGCTGGCCAGGCTGAGCCGCGGCAGGTGGAGGAGAGAGAAGCGCCGCAAGTGGCTGAGTGCAGCTTTGTGTCTTATGTCTCAATCAGGCAGGACCAAGTGGCGGGGAAGGTCGGGATGCCGTCAGATCTGTGGGGGATGTGAGTGAAGAGCTCTCACAGAGTAGGCGGCGGTTCTTTGGCTACGCGTTTGGAAGGAATAACCTCTTTCTCAAGCCTCAGTGTAGTTAAACAGCGGGCTTTTAAATTTGACAGAGGGGCGGGGTGTATGTTCGTACAGCCCGATGATAGGTTGGCAGAGAGCTTGTGGGTAGAAATAGGAGTCATGACGGACCTATAAGGGGGCGGACCCTTCGGGTAAGGCCGTACAGTGTTGTATCGGTAATTACAAAGGATCGGGAGCGAAGAACCCTGTCAGTGAGAAACAGGTGCATCTGTGGGAGCTCATTACCGTATATATCGTATATATACACACCCATTTTAAAACGCTGGTGTTTTGGGGTTGACACTATAATTTAATAATAAAAAAGGGGATTTATATAAAACCAAATTTTTTAATAATTGAAGATTTTTTTTTTTTTAGAAAACTTGATTTT
>NW_017308015.1:270521-283316 GCF_000935625.1 Nanorana parkeri
AGGACCGGCTTGTTTGGTGTCTGCGGAAAGGTGGGGAGCAGATGGACAAACCTCCGTTCGTCGATCCCCTTCCCGTTCTATGGGACCGGGAGCGATGCAGATTGCATCACTTCCAGTCCCATAGCGGTTAATGCTGGGCTCCTGAAGCCCAGCTAGGAGCCCGCCTACGTATGAAAAGATGAACGCGCTACACATGTTGGGTATTGCCGTGCACGCCGGAGTGAGAGCAATAATTCTAGGGCCAGTATTTTTAGATATCTCTAAACTGATGACCTGTGGGGGGCTTTTAAGGCGTCATCTATGGACTTTTTAGGGTACTGAAATTTGTCGCCGTTTCACAGATGCACACAATTTTTAACCTGGGCATGTTGAGTATCTATATACTCGTAACCATCTTTTATATTTTATGGGGCATTTAAGTGCATTTTGTACTAAATTGAGGGGTTTGATAAGGAGTTTCGCTAATATCGTGCAACATAAAAATTTGCAACTGCCACCATTTTGTTCTATAGGGTCTTGGCATTCAGAAAATATATAATGTTTGGGGGTTTTAAGTAATTTTCAGGCCTAAAATGTGGAATATAACATGGGTGCAAAAAATGAAAAAAAAAAAAAGGCCTCAGTCATGAAGGGGTTAATGCCTTCTCTCCCACTAAATTAAGAGGGGGTTATGATTCCTATGTTGATCCTAATAGACGTTACATAATTTTGATTTGTTCACTAAATACTGTTATCTACACTGTGGTTTGTCTTTTGGTGCCTAATTCCTCTATGCCCCAAGGCTATATTCTAGTATGTGGAGATTTCAGTTTAATTCCTGATCCCTCAATTGACTCCTCCAACCCCCTTAGAAAACCTACTCCATTACTACACCTCTTCCAAGAAGAAAATTTGTTTGATGTCTGGTGATGCATTCATGCTAACGAAAAATACTTCACCTTCCATTCTGTCCCTCATAACACATATTCCAGAATTGACCTATTTTTGGTTGCCAATTGCCTCCTTATGAAAACAAGCCAATCCATTATCCACTCTATTTCATGGTCAGATCGCGCACCTGTTTCACTGACACTATCAGAACGCGACTCACCTCATGATGTTTTTCTTTGACGTAACAATGTATCTCTAATGTCTCTTCCTCAGAATTTCCAATATATAAGCAAACATTTGAAGGAATTCTTCGATATTAACGAATCTTCAGTGGCAGATACCTTCTGCCTATGAAAACCCACAAAGCTTATGTGCGGGGAATACTGATGAAACTTGATGCTATTGCTAAGATGCAGAGGGCTCAAGGTATTAAGCATCTTCTTTCTCAAATCTCTTCATTAGAAGCCTAAAATAAACAATCCCCCAATACTGTAATATCTTCTCTCTTAAAACTAAGAGGGCTTAGATATTAGATTTATTGAGAGTGTTTGAGTGTACTGTGTCCCCTGCCTCCTTTCTTGTTGAAATGCGCAAGGCCATGATAATTACTTTACCAAAGCCAGGGAAGGACTCAATTTCTCCTCAAAACTTTAGACCCATATCCTTATTGAATACAGATTTGAAAATCTATGCAAAAATGTTAGTGCTTTGAGTGATGTCCATTATGCAATCTCCACGATCTCCATCTCAATCTCCAATTGATCCACACAGATCAATTGGATTTCATTGGTAGGGGGCCCCCGATGCTACACGCTAGACATGTGCACCAGCAAAAAATGTGTTTAGTTTCGTTTTGATTCGGATTTTGCATTATTTCGTTTATCGGGTTCGAAATTGAATTCGTTTCGGGATTCGGACGGAGTTCGTTAGCGGTAGTCTGGTCGACATTTTGTTTTCGTTTCGTTCGTTTGTGGCAGCAAAGTGACATTTGAGGGGGTAAAGTTTTTTTTTTTTTTTAGGATAGAGCGCCCCCCTCCCTGCGCCTTACCAGGCCACGTGCACTTGGCATTGGGAGGGTGTCCCCATGCCGATGGGGTCAGGGTTGTGGGGGAGTCTGCGGGCAAGGGGGGTTATTTGCATCGGGGTACCCCTTTAAATAAGGGGGCACCCAGATGCCGCCCCCCCTTGTGAATGAGTAAGGGGTACTTGTACCCCTACCCATTCACTAAAGGGTTAAATCAAATAGTTAGTAAAAAGTCCAGACTTTTAGATAAAATCCTTTAATTGAAAAAAAAAGCAAAGACTCAATTTTTGACTATTCCTTTAATTTAAAAATAAATGGTTCCATCGATGTAATCCAGCATCAATCACAACGACCGCTGAAATTAAAAAAGTCCCGACACACGACGACCGTCCGAACCTGACGAAAACTCGCCGCAAAATGACATTCCTGCTTGAATGTAAACAGATTGGTGGAGCGAGCTGGGACGTCACGGCTCGCTCGGCCCATTTGACATTCTCAGCTGTCAAATGCTGCATAGCAATCGGGAACTCCCCAATGATAAGTTTCCGAATGTTATTTGGGTCTGTGAGCCGAGGTGTCATAATGCTTTTCATATGGCACCTCGGCTCACAGACCCGAATGGCATAGTTTTTGGCATTGGATATTTCAATTTATATTGGAAATTGCAGGTATATTTACGCCCCTAAACCCTGCGTTGGTTCTACTCTCACTAGGCATTGGCAACTTTACTACACAAGTATGCACTGTAGTTATACATATATTACTAGCTGCTAGGTTGACTATTGTGCGGCATTGGAGATACACCGATGCCCTCAATATCTCTGCAACAATCTCTATTATTAGACTTTATTGTCAATATGAACGGATAATGTAATTGCGGGAAGATTGTCAGTTTGATATGGTTTGGAAATTTTGAACCTTGAAATCCAACATTATTAATCTTTGAACTAATGTTTGATAATACTTAAGGGCTAATTGCTTGGCTAATACTTATACTTGGTCTTGTATTTAAACTTATGTCATCAACACTCGTGTTTAGTACAAATGCTCTTCTTACTGTGCTTTTCCTTCTTTTTACTATTTTTCTTGTTTCCATCTCTTTTATGATTACTAGTCATAGTTGTTTTGTTTCGGTTTTTTTTTTACTAGACATGTTAACAACATCTGTCTATGAATATGTTTCTTATATTTCATGTTCTATCTAATATATACCAAAAAATCTCTAATAAAAACCTATTGAAATGAAAACATAGCAGAGGAAAAATGTGTTGTGTTAAGGGCAGTGGTATAAATGAAAGGAAACCACAGTTTCAGCACCATCATTCTTTAGACTAGAAGGCAATAACATGTTTTTTTTATTACTCTTGCAGTCTCATACTTTTCTAAGCCTGTGTGGTTACTCCACAGACGCTGTTAATAAGTACACTAGGCAGACCTTGAAGGCCATACATTTATACGCTCAGATAGATCATTGATATATATACAAATCACATTTGTAAACACTAATAAATTGAAATGGTCCTATAGAAGGTGGGGCCGGTGATAAGATTACCTTTTAATTTTCTGAGATCAGTAAGAGGCTCACATTGGGCCTGATTTACCAAGCTTATACACAACAAGAACATGCCAAGCAGAAGCACGCCATGATGCGTGCGCAAATGCATATGCTTACAGCGTGAAATCGTGCAAAAAGGCGTGAATCAATGCCAAAGTTAGAAATGCTGTTTGTAACGCAAACACGTATGGACGGCGCTTTAGCACGCAGCAATGCTAGTGAACACTTTCTTTGTATACGTTGAAGGTTTGCTGCCTGTATTAAATACTAGCATATAGGATTGTGGAAAGAGAAATATGTTGCCTGTCGTAGCATTTCTCCCATTCCATTTGCTTTTCAACTGCTTCCTTTTTAGAACTAACGTTTATATAGTGGCTTATACCCTTTAGTTTGCAGTTCCAAATTTTATGATCATAATACCCTTGTAGCAGCCCAGTGGCTTAGGGGTTAGTGCTTCTGGTTCAAATTCCTGCCCGGGCACCATCCACATGAAGTTTGCATATACTCCAAAGACTAGCATGTAGGATTGTGGAAAGGGAAATATCTTGCCTGTTGTATTATTTCTGCCATTTGTTTTTCAACTTCTTCCTTTGCAAAATAAATGTTTATATAGTAGATAATTCCCTATAGGCTATGATGTCCCAAGATTCATGATCATGAAACCCACGGGGCATCTTAGTGGATTAGTGGATAGTGTTTCTGCCCTGCAGCACCATAATCCCCTATTTCATATCCCGGTCAGCTTACATAGGAGCCAATTAACCTGCCAGCATGTCTTTGGAGTGTGGGAAGAAACCTGTCTAAATTAGCCCTGCATGTATGTGTAATAGGGACCTTAGATCGTAAGCTTCTCAATGGCAGGGACTGAAGTGCAATATGTTAAAGCACAGAAACAATTGTCTGTACCAATAATAAAGAAATTGCTGGAGGATGTTAAATAAAATACATTGGATATGGTATTTTTCCTAAATTTTGGCATGTGTTTTGTTTTTCAACTGCTTCCTTTTTAAAAGTCATTTTATATAGTGGACAATACTCTATGGGCCATGCTGTTCCAAGATTCATGATGATAATACCTTTGGGGCATCTCAGTGGCTTAGTGGTTAGCACTCCTGCCTTGCAGCAGTGGAGTCCCCAGCTCGTATCCTGGCCAGGACACCATCTGCATGTGGTTTGCACATATTCCCTGTGCTTGCGTGGGTTTCCTTCCAAAGACATGCTGGAAGGTTAATTAGTTCCTGTCCAAACTAGCCCTGTATGCATGTGTAATAGGGACCTTAGATTGTAAGTTCCTTAACAGCAGGGGCTCATGTGCAGTATGTTAACACATAGCAAAATGTCTGTGCTATATCCATATCAACAATCAGCAAATTGCTGGAGCATGCAAAAAAAAGATATTGGATGTGGTATTGTTCCTAATTTCTGGCATGTGTTTAAGAAAAAAAAAAAAGCCACATCTTTATTTAGGTCTCATATGTCAATTACAAGGCCCGTGGGCCAGAAACAGCCCACGACAAGTTTATCTTTGGTCCATCAGTCCCGAGCAGTGCACCGGCAAATTGTATGAGGGCACTACAAGTGTCAGCAGTTCCTGTCCATTATACCATAATACTGGGGTCCTCTGTGTGAAGGAACTACAGGTTTCAGCAGTCCCTGCTGACTAGGGATGAGCCGAACACCCCCGTGTTCGGTTCTAATTCGAACTTTCGAAATATCATGTACATGCACGATCATGCATATATGTGCTTATCCCTGTGCATAGATACGCATATCCTCGCACATATATGCATGAGGATATATATGACATATAACGCTGCCCTCTCCTCTTCTTCATAAGAGGTGTAATACTGTAGTCCTCGGAAATAGCCGAGAGCAATATCATTTAGAACAGTCAGCAAAGGCAGAGAGCACAGAACGCTACCAGCTCAAAAGATTTCTTGCAAACATCAGCAGGTACAGGCAGTCCCCGAGTTACGGACAATCCGTACTTATGAACCGTGGTCCACAGTGGCTGCAGCGGCCTGTGTCCCTTCAAATCCCCGCTGCGTTGGCAGAGGCAGCGTGGACACAGACCGCTGCAAACCTCCGCTGCCCCCCATACCTCCAGGGGCGTATTTACCGAGAGGCAAACAAGGCGTTTGCCTAGGGCGGCACTTTCCAGGGGGGCGGCCCTAGGCAAACGCCTTGTACTGTGAAAGTCTGTCTCACAGCGTAAAAGCTCTGTGTCACGCACGGAGCCTGCTTGTGGAGGAGAGGGGGGAGGGCGGGTGCCGGGCACAGATGACGGGAGGGGTGAGCCCAGTAGAGAAGCGATCACTGCAGCCGGCCACAATACCGATCATGCTGCAGTGAGGGAAGAGCGGCTCTGTGATCGGAGGAAGTGACGCGGTGATGGGAGGAGGCGGCACAAGTTCTAGTCAGCGGCGGGACTTTGTGACAGATGGCTGCCCCGCTCTGCACACAGGGAAACTTGGAGGGAGCACAGTTCAGAGGGGTCACCTGTAAGGTAAGTGGATCGACGGGGGGTGAGCACAGTACTGAGTTTGCTTCATGTGTGAGAATCACATGGAGTGGGTTCAGGCAGAGCAACGTTCAATGTTGTACTGTTGTATGCAGGGATCCCAACCTGAAAGAAGCAATTTCAGGGAGGTGTCCCTCTCATTTCACGGGGTTGCCCTCTCACCACCCCCCCCATCCGCGGAGGGGGGTCAGGGGGGGCTGGGAGAGAGCACCCCCCTGAAATGATGGTAGATAGCACAGGAAGCAATAGCTTTTAGGGGGAACAAGTCCCACCGCAATTGCTCACAAACTTCCCCCTGCGTTCTGGGGCGGGAGGGGGCGTGGCGATGCATTGAAGTCAATGTAACAGCAGCCACGCTGAAACCAATACTGGATGACACTGGTTCTAGCTGGCGAACAGCAACAATTTCTTCTCCCACTCGATCGGTGTGTGAGAGGAAAGGGAGAGACACCTGCAAATCGCAGGCATTGTTTTTCATTTTTTGATGCTGAAATTGGTTACAGCGATCATGTGGTACAGAGCATTCATATATCTTATCAATTATGCTGCATTAAGTTCGATGCATGCAGGTACTGGTCAGGAGCTTTAGTTAATGTTCACATTAAACACCAGAATGTGATGTCAGTGATTTTAACTGGGCTGGTTTGAGCATTTCTGTAATGGCTGATCTCCTCGGATTTTTACATGCAACAGTCTCTCCTGTTAAGTTAGATTAGAAACAAATCCAATAAAAATCAGCAGTTTTGCAGATAGAAACACCTTTTTGATGAAGGAGGTCAGAGGAAAATGGATAGACTGCTTTGAGACAACACAAAGTCTACAGTAACTCAGATAACGGCTTTTTACAACTGTAGTAAGCAGAAAAGCATCACAGAATTCACAAGAACCTTGAGGTGGACGGCCTACAAACAGCAGAAGGTCATGTTGAGTTTTACTGCTGTCAGTTAAAACAGAAAACTGAGGACAGCTGAAGACTGAAAAAACGTAGCCTGGTCTGATGAATTTCGATTATTGCTGAGGCACACAGATGGTAGGTGATCTAAATCCAATAGAATACCTTTGAGATGTGGTAGGACAGGAAATGAAAAGCATTAATGTGAAAACTGAAAAATCTGTGGAAATTGCAAATGGACCAAAACCTCAAAGGATATTAGTGAAATGTGGAATCAATAGCACAAAGAATTATGTTTGTTTCAGGAGTCAGTGGAGGCCCTACATATTAGTATAGTTGTATAATAAATTCCTTGGCGAAGGTATGTAAGCTTTGTAGTGCTGCACAGTTTTTGTGCTGTAGAACGATGTTAAATGAGCAGCTCTGCTGCTGGCAGGTGAGGGAACTCTTTAACCCAATAGGCTCGCTGCCTTGCTGAGCTGGAATGCTGCAAAAATCTCACTTGCTAATGAGGGAGCAAAATATCGCTGACTTAGCCAGAGCAGGAGCAACTCCATAGCAAAAAGGAAGTGGTCTGGAAGGGATCCTGTCACTGGTGAGTTGTTCCCAACAACTGGCTTGTCTAATATGCTTTTCTAATATGTCTTAATGCTTTCTCTGAAAATTGAAGTGAACAAGTTGACAGAACACTGTGCGATCCCTTTGCGTAGCCACTGCAATGATCTGCAGTATTTGCTTTCCTAAGTCTCTGTTTTAGTCCAGCGATAAGCACCACGTACCTGTTTTTGAAAGAGGTTTAAGATGTGTGTGTTCATCATGTGACTGTTGTAATTTGTGAAGGACCATATGTGGGATTATGGGGCAAAATTCCCAAATCTCTGTAGCTCACAGTAATTGAAGTGCACCTGTCAAAAGGACAAACATGGAGGCTGCCTTTGTTGAGGTCTTTTAACCACTTACCGTCCGCCCGGACGGCACTGCAGCATTGGTGGGTTGCCGTCTCCAGACGGCATAGATGACACTAAACTGATGAGCGGTAAAAGCTTTTAAAGCGACGCCTATTGCCAATTTGGGGTATTATTTTTTTGAGGTTTCACGCGCGCACGCAATTTTAAGGCTTGACATGTTTGGTGTCTTTTTACCCGACGTGACCCCGTCTTTTATATTTTACCAAAAAATTGGGTAATAATAAATGGTTTTATCATTTAATATAGGGGAAACAGTTTTTTTTTATTTCGGTAATTTTTCCTTAATATAGTAAAAAATAAAACCCCCAGTGGTGAATAAATACCACCAAAAGAAAGCTCTATCTGTCCCCAAAAAAGGGTATAAAATTCATTTCAGTACAGCGATGCATGACGGAATAATAGTCAGTCAAAGTACCGCAGCGCTGAATACTAAAAAATGGCCTGGATGGGAAGGGGGTTTAACATCGCGGATGTCAACTGGTTAAAGTGAACTTATACTCAAAAATTGAAGATGTTCTATGTTATAGGTAACATTTACAAATGTTGATTGTGTTGAAACAGTACCTGAAAAATTTACCTTTTGTCTGAAATTCCTCCTAAAATAGAACAGTGCACTTACTGGTATGTGAGGGTCATGCTGCCTGATTGGCAAGCATGATCCTTCTGCTTCAACATTTTGCCTGACTAAATACAAAAATGCAGATAAGGACTGTTAAGCTGACCATACACGTGTAGATTTTGAACGAACATTCATATGCAACTCTTTTTAGAATATTCACCATCAGGGACTTGATGAATTCCGTTTGAAATTTTGTTTGGTTTCAACATTCAATTTTGGAAATGAAGAGGTTGAAACACTCCATTCATTTCCAAAACTGAATGTTAAAACCAAAATTAAATTTTTGAGCAAAACATTCTTCATCCTGCTCTGATTTTTTTCATCATTGCAGTTGAAAACGATGTATTTGACCCCATTAGCCATTTTCAAAAAATGGAGCCAACATTCCAAAAACAAGAGATTCTACCAATGTATGGCCAGCTTTACTTTACTCTGGCTTTCCTACTTTGCATTTGAGTTTCAGGTCAGAATGTAAAGTTGAAACCGAAGAGGCAGAATAACAGACAATCAATTAGCATATTGAGCAATCAGCAATGGCAGAACAAAACCGGTTTTGCTCACAGGTTTTTTTTTATTTTAGAGGAAATATTGTAACAACAATTGTATACCCTGGTCACTGGATGAATTACCCCGTTCACAAATCACAGTCGGCTTTCTTACTTTCTTGCGTCTCTTTTTAAACTGCAGCTCTGTAGTGAACTTCTAGAGAAAAGTGCAAAATACCAGGACAAGATTACCATCTGCAGAAATAGATATGCATGACACATCTTGTGAAATTATTGATACCTATTATCAATAATTTCACAAGATGCAGTATTGTAGTAGAAGGTTAAAATAAAAGCACCGCATGATACTTCTGATTACCTATAATGCAAAGTGAAAATTAGACATTTACAAATAGGAGTGCAAAGAAGCTGTTTTCATGAAATGCAAAATCTAGTTTAGAATTTTGCATTGTGCATTTTGTAGCCTAGTTGCCCCTATGTGATCATATATTTAATGCGACAGCTACTTTTTATAAGGATGTCAGGTATCCATGAGACCCCTGATGTCTCCTCTGCCATGATCACAAAGTAATCCTCCCACCCCACATGTGATAGCAATAAAGTTAACAAGAAAAAAGAAAAAGTTTGAAAGAAAAAAAAAGTCCCCTGCGCCCCGCGAATGCATGCATAGGAGCGGAAACACGTCGGGCGCAACTATGTACAAAAATGACGATTGTGCTACACATGTCATATAGCCATCCGCACCAAAGTGAGAGCAATCATTTCCGGGCCAATAGCCATGGCTAAAGGTGCCCACACACCTTGCGATAATCGTACCATAATTGCAGGAAATCCCGCGATCGTACGATTATCGCAAGGTGTGTGGAAGTGTGCGACCGTTTCTACTGCCCGTTCAGCATTGCGGTTTTTAATTACCTTAAGGTGTAGCCAGCTTAACTCTAACCTGATGACTGGGCTTTTAGGGAGATATCATATATAGATTTATAGATTACATATAATTATATTTTTAGTCCAACTTTGGTGTTATATTAAATAAAAGCTTTGTTATTTTATTATATTGGCTTGGAGTTTTTCAGTTCAGATTATTTTAAATCCATGACACTAATTAAAGTGTCTAATACATACCATTATTTAAAAAAAATATATAAAAAAGGTAGAAAAAAAAAGAAGTCATTTTGGGTTTCAGCCTGACAAATTCTGCTGCGGGATGTGCACTGCGGTGCCATTAATTTCAATTCAAGCTCAGAGTGTCGCTAGTCTTTCTATGGGGACAGCCATGTTTCCTCTCACTTTGACATTGTACAGAGAAGTTCCAAAGGCCAAATACAGAGACACATCTGAAAGGAAGGTATTTTTTTTTAAATTGTATTTAGATGTGCTGTGTGAATAGGAAGACAAACATAATGGGGGTTTCTCAAATTTGAGTGCAATAAGAATTATCCTTTAGGTTTATGTGTCTGTGAAACTCTCACTTGTGGCACAGTAGATAAGTATTTTGTGGGTACAAGGACTGAAGCATATGTGTACAATGTGTTCTGCGAGTAGGCTTTTAGAGTATATTTAACCATCTTCTTTTAGGCCACACCCAACATCCACTGTGGCCATAAAAGTAATTGTCACCTCACAGCATATGGCATGTAGAGTGGCACCTTTCACCTTTAACCCCTTCATGACTGAGGCCCTTTTTTCCATTTTTGCACCCATGTTATATTCCACATTTTAGGCCTGAAAATGACGTAAAACCCCCCAACATTATATATTTTCTGAATGCCAAGACCCTATAGAATAAAATGGTGGTAGTTGAAAATTTTTATGTTGCGCAATATTAGCGCAACTCCTTATTAAACCCCAAAATTTAGTGACAAATTTAATTAAATGCCCCAAAACACAACAAATTACCCATTTTTTTAATGAAATATAAAAGATGAGGTTACAACGAGTAAAACGATACCCAACATGCCCAGTTTACAGATTGCGTGCGACCGTGAAACGGCGAAAAACTGCAGTACCCCAAAAAATCAATAAAAGACACTTTAAAAGCCCCCACAGGTCATCAATTTAGAGATACCCCAAAATACTGGCCCTAGAATTATTGCTCTCACTCCGGCGTGCGCGGCGATACCCAACATGTGTAGCGCGTTCGTCGTTTTCATGCGTAGGCGCACCCGACGCGTGTTTACGTGGCGACGCGCGTGCTCGCGGGGGCGGGGTACTTTTAAATTTTTTTTTTATTATTATTAGATTTATTTTATTTCATTTTAATTTTAAAAACTGTTTTTTTTTTTTTTTTTACTTTACTTTGACTGCTATCACATGGGGGGGCTTGCAAGCCCCCCCATGTAATAGCAGATGGTGGTGACAGGTCCTCTTTAAGGTGATGCTGGGGGTCCAAAAGACCCTCAGTGTCACCTTTACACTGGAAATAAGCTATTGAAGTGCAGATCGCACTGTACGTCGTCAGTCACGAAGGGGTTAAATTAGTTAAACAGGCCCCATTGCTGGTGTCAGTGCCAATAATAATAACCTCTAACAGTCAGTAGCAGCAATTTGAATGCCCCTCCCTTACATTAGTGGTCAGAGGCAGTATTATTAAACCCCCCTTTTCATTGTGGTTAATGGCACTAATAATTTTCCCCCCCCCTTCTTTGTTTCTCAGTGGCAATAATAATCAAACCCCCCCTCCCCCTTTCATTGGTGGTCAGTGGCAGTAAACATTAATCCCCCCCATCCCCTTTCATTGGTAGTCAGTGTTTTATCTTACCTGATCACATACTCCTGTGCCACTGCCTCTCTCCTCAGCATGTTGGGTCAAGACTATAATTCTTCTGTCAGCCCAAGTTCACTCTAGTACCACAGTTCTTTCAGTGCCGGGTACCCTGCTGCCAATCTGCATTACCCCAACTACACATAGTTGGCCACATTTGAGAATAGTTAGGACACCTTGAATGCTACAAGAGTTATTGCTTTCTCACACCAGAAGGAACATACATAAAAGCTTGTACTCACTCAGTGAACTTTGCTGAGACTTGAAGGACAAATCTGGATACAACATCTTGGTGGTTAGAGTACAAAGCTAATAATTGTAACAGATTAACATTTTAAAGAACAGACAAGGCAAATCACTTCCAGGATGCTGGCAATTAATCATAGTAGCACATACCTGCCATGGTGTTTCTCCATACATGGCACTAGGATCGACTCCCCCCACCCCTGTATGCTCAAAGTGGCCCACAGAGGGATATATGATGTTACAGGGTGCCAGGCAGCAGTCACTGCTTCATCCAGATCTCTTCCAGCACGACCCGATAAACAGCACCAAGTGCATCAGCAGTGTTGTGGCAGCAGCCAAAATAACCCAAAATTGCTTTTTCTCATCACTACTTTTGCTTTATTTTGGCTTTGCAAAATAACAAATTGAATATATTCAAATGTTAGATTTAAAAAAATGAATGCAATCAAACACTTTTGATAGTTAAATAATACATTTTATAGATATCTATGTCAAAGCAAAGAGGGACAACTGAGGAATAAAGAAGGACAGAGGGATTTTGTTCCAAAAAAGGGACAGACCCTTTAAATAAGGGACAGTTGGGAGCTATGTATTTACACATCCTTACTTGAAACACAAAACCTATCCATATGAAGAGACTGAGCTCCCTGTATCGGGGATTTGTGCTGGAAGTGAGGATGTGTAAAATACCTTGTGTAAGAAGCAATGCCGTATTTTACTTTAGCGGTGGGCTTTTCGGTTCCTTTTGTACTGTCTCACTGTGACCTTAATAGTTGTGCTGTTCCCCTTTACTTTTAAAGGCGAGCTCCCCCCCCCCCCCCCAACATATT
>NW_017308015.1:283462-285274 GCF_000935625.1 Nanorana parkeri
CATAACTATGCTGTACAACATAACTTTTATCACTCCTCCCTCCTAAACCATTAAACCTTCTACAGTAGAATTTTTGAAGAGAGAGAGAGAGAAGGAAATCTGGGATAACTACAGCCACTAGAGGGCAGCATGACCGTAGCTATAGTGTAACGCGTGAGAAGGTTTATGGTGATAAAAGTAGTAAAAGGTGGTGATGAGACATGCTATCAAAGTGTTATAACAACGATTGCTTGCTGAATTATGGATTAGCAACTGCCTGGCTTATTTCCCATATAAACATAAAATGTAAAGACTATGGGGGGGGGGGAAAGAATAAAAAAAAAGACATGCACCATTAGAACCATTTAGCGCTTTCAATATATCCAGGTATACTGAGCAACTTGAGCTTCCTTTTCTCCACACACCATAAAAAAAAATTTGCTTCATGCCTTTCACAGGAACCTGCAGATTGTCTAGGTTGAATTTCTGGATCAGAATGAGAACATCCAGTCCCAGAGGATTTGGAAAGGGACACCCTTCAGAAACAGCAAGGAAGCTTGGTGCTCAGGGGAGATGCCAGAAGGTTGATCTCCATGGTCCCCCAGGCTTGTATGATCAGGCTGTAAATATTTGCTTGAATAATGGCCTGAAGCAATAACATCCTGCAATGTTGGACATGAGTCAATTCAGTTATTTTAAGTTTAGAATGGAGCAAAGGCCTTTGATTTTTTTTCTATAGTAGCAATTAGGAATGAGCGAATCTGCCCAGGTTCAATCCACTGGGGGTTTGGAGATTCTGGTTTGAAATTCCAGAAACCAGCAGTGAATGCCATTGAAGTCCATGCGGGTGAATCCTGTTTGTAAATGCTGGACATTTGAGGGTTAATATGCAAGCTATTGTCAAAAAAGGCATGGGAAGCTGGCCACTGCTATGGAGGCATTTACAGTCTTGTGGCATGTTTTAAAGCTGTACATGGTGTGACAGAACAGACCGTCTCAGCGATAGTGTACTCTGGCAGTTCATTTTTTGGCTGTGGATGTTTTTTTCTATTACAATTAGCTTAACATTTAACTCAATCCGATTTATTTTAGGCTTAAAGGAGAACTATGGGCTTAAGGCTTTTCCCCATAGTTCTCCTTAGGGTAACGGGAGGACACAAACTAGCGTCCTCCCGTCACCCTAGGCTCAGTATACAGAGGAGGTGCAGCTCGCGGTATACTGAGACCCCGCAGTATACCACTGAGACGCCGCCGCTGAAGCGGATCCCGACAATTATGCCGGGATCCGCCCAGCTGCGTGACTGACAGCTGGCTCTGCCTATCTAGAGGCAGAGCCAGCTGTACCCGCCCCGTCCGTTCCGCCAGTCAGCGCTGTCAGATCGGAGCGGGGGGAATCCAGTCCTACGGGTGAGCGAACGCCGGTATGTGTTCGCTCACCTCCCGATCTACTGAGCCGACCTGTGACAGTCTCATTGTCACAGGTCAGCTAGAACTATGAGGCGAGTGAAAGGCACTCACATCATAGTTCTCCTTTAAAGTAGATTTCCACTTTTGCAGCCAAATTGGGATAATGCCTTTTTTACATGTTCCCATTCACATAGCATAAACAAAAAAAACCATATTTAACCAGTTGACATACGCGGTGTTAAACCCCCTTCCCATCCAGGCCATTTTTCAGTATTCAGCACTGCGGTACTTTGACATTTATTCCGTCATGCAGCGCTGTACTGAAATTAATTTTATACCCTTTTTTGGGGACAGATAGAGCTTTCTTTTGGTGGTATTTATTCACCACTGTGGGTTTTATTTTTTAATATATTAAGGAAAAATTAC
>NW_017308015.1:285447-301109 GCF_000935625.1 Nanorana parkeri
ACTTATTGTTATTGCTATTATATGGGGGGATAACAATCCCCCTATATAATAGCAAAGGCACACTGACAGGTCCTCTTTATGGAGACATTAGGGGTCTCTAGGACCCCTAATGTCACCTGTGGACCCCAAAAGAAGCTGATTAAGCAGAGATCTGCTTTATCAGCTTCTTCTCTCTGGCTATAGCAGCCAGATGACTGACAGAAAAAAAACCCGGCAGCCGCGCCCGCGCCCGGGGGGATGGGGGTTGTGCCGCGAACGAGCACATATAGGCGATCGGCGGGCTATGGACCCGCTGATCGCCTATATGTCAAACACCCGGTAACGGGTGTGTTTAATCGTCGGGTCTTTTCTGCCCGTGCGTGCCCGCTAGGGGGCGCGCGCGAGCAGAAAACAATTGCCTTCTGGAGACGGCAACCCGCAAATGCAGCAGTGCTGTCCGTCCGTTTTTTTACTACGGGCGGGCGGCAAGAGGTTAAAACATGCTTCTTGCAGTTAAAACTTTTTACTTTGGTTAGGGTTGTAAGGGTTAACATTTCTACTTGGTTATGTCTCTTTGCAATGTTAGGAAAGGCTGTGAGGGGTCTGAGGTGGCTTCACCATTTTATGTTAAGTGAATGAGAAACACAATCCTCATATTTTAGTCCTAAGCCTTTCTATTAGGACAGATCACCATGAAGGTGATGAGAAGAAAACATGGAATCAGCCATCTTGTCTGTTGTAACAAAACATCTAAAAAGGTAAGAACATTTAAAAAAAAATAATTTTACAAACAATAAGATCACAAACATATAGAGGGGTTGTCTCAAATTTGACTGCTACAGTGGAAATACACTATAAAAAATTGTTTTATTCACGTATTCTCAGCCACGGCACCTGTGACTGGTGGACAGAAATTGCTCAGTTGCTTGCAGGGACTGCCTCTGTTCTCGCTGATGCAAAATTGTCTTGCCGCTGGCCAATTTCTATCAAATTCTTATTGAGGATTAGGAGAATGCAGGTAATAAAGCAGTATAAAAAAAGTGGCCCGTGGCAAGACTGTTTTAACAAGCAGAACTGGGCCAAAATGCACTAGAGACACAATACAGAGAATATAACTGGATGTTACAATTTATAAATAATAACATTTGGAGATTTTGGACACAATTACCTTATCATGTGTACCGCAATGTGGTGTGTTGCATTGCTATAACACCATGCATTGCACCCAACGCACTGCACAGCACAGATGCAAGCTATGCACAACACTGCACATTGCGGTGCACTTTGATAAATAAAAAGTGCTTGTCTGATTTTTTTGTGTTTGGGTGTGCTGCCACAGGTGCAATTAATGGGCTACCTTAACGCAGCACACCTTAACGCATGGTGAAATGTTGTGTTAATCCAACATGTAATGTGAAGAAGCTGAGAATGATCTCATAGCAGGAGTTTAGTTAACAACAAAAAAAGGACTCCACGTGTACAGAAAACATTCACTTTAATTAAGGCTGATTTGGGCTCATTTTGAGCAGAATGTTCCACTGAAATTGCAGAGTAGTTAAAGAAGAAATTCCTGCATAAAGTGCAACAAAACAGAAAGCTATAAATTAAAAGAAAAATGTTCTATACACAAATCACAAAAATGATTAGAACTACCATTAAATAAATAAAACAAAGTCATCTAGGATTTGCAAACATACATACATACAACTTTGCCATTTAACATAAAATCTAATTCTGAAAATGCACAAACTTTACTCGCAGTGTGACAAGATATTTACACTGATGTCTCAGAAAGCAGCCCTGAAATTCACAATTCTTTGGGAAGACATTAACAGCCCTGAGCTTCATTTGGAGGGCACTTGCCATTCATACACAATGAAGACAGCTTTTTTTGTAGACAAGCATTTTCAGACTGATGATTGAAAAGGGATTAAATGCCTCAGTATAATGGGTCATATAAGGGCCTCATATCACAGTGGACTGTTACTTGTCTCTAATAAGCCATATTTTTTTTAAACTATATAGATGTATTACAAAAGAACTAGAGTGTGGACCACTCAATATTGACAACAGGTACTATTTAATGCCCTCATTGATGCAAATTTGAGGTTTGAAAATAGCAAAGCAAAAGAAAAGAACTAACTATAGCTACAGGACTGTTTACTCTTGTATTCCAGTTGTCCGTTTTAATCTACAATAGGTATTTCCTTGAAACAGTCAGAGTTATTTACAAAAGGGTGAAGGGTTTGGAGAAGGCAGGAGAAGTGAACAATCTAGGACAACATAGCTGAACTGGAAAGTGAGCTAGATGAGTATATTTCCATTTTAGCTATTTTGGCCTAGATTGTTCACTTCTCCTGCCTTCTCCAAAAGCTTCACCCTTTTGTGATTAACCCTGCTAGATTTCTGGCTTTCCTTCTATGAAACAGCCATTGTGCATTCAATTCTTCCTAGGAGTGCATACAGAATTCAGCATGAGAAGCCAAGCAACCTAGCCTGGCTTTAAACTAAATGATATGCCAATGGTTGTTGCAGAGAAGCTGGAATTACAGAGAGAGCGTATTAGCACTATATGACACTGAATTGTCAGTTTTAGGTAATTAGGATTAGTTTCTTGTTCTCACCAACAGTCAGTAGTTCTTGACAAGCAATAAATACACTGAATCAACAAAATCAAAATCATACAAAATAGTGAAAAAGTTGTCAAGAGTTGTTAAAATGCATGGCATGACACAAAGTCAGCCATTAGTAGCAGCCTGGGTTGCTATAATATTATGCTAGCCTTACTGGTTAACCTTCTGTCAGAGTACTGATACCAGTAAAACAACTTTTAAAATAAAATATACAGAGATTTCAAAACGACTTTGTAAACTTATTTTGCTTTGTAAAACATTTTACACATACTCAAGGCACAATTTTAAGAAAAGGCTGATTCAAACCCCCTTAGCTATTAAATAAGCCCTATAAAAGTTAATACATTTAAGAAGAAAAAAAAAGATGCAGTAATATCATAAACTAAAAGTTACTGAGATAGCACAAAGTATTCCTCCATCAAAAGGGAACCTAAGTTAGTTGATGTACATAGGCTGCCACTGTCAAGTTGACCCAATGGCTTCAATACTTGGAGCCACTGTCCTGAAATAAGCATGCAGTTTAGCAATTCTCATTTAACTACCTGCATATGTTCCAGGTCAGAAAGTTAAAACACAGACGCCAGAATTAGCTTGACAATCAGGCAAATCATTTTTAGAGGCCCTCCACAATGGCTGCCTGAATATTTGTCTTGGTCCTGGCCTTTCATTCAGTAAGAGCAATGTCAGGCAGTAAACCCACATCAATCAAGCATATTTAGCATTTCATTAGTTTACAGCAGTCAGAACAGTGAAACACGGTTGATGAATGACTGTTGCAGATTACTGCACTTTGCTCTTTGTGCTATTACATAAAATCTGCATGATCATTATTGGTTACATAACAATTCAATATCTGCAGCAATAAACTATGCGGATTTGTACAACTTGTATAGCTTCCATTTTTATTCTTAGTCAATGATTTCGTAATATTGATGTGACTAAAGGCAAACATATCTCAGATGTTCTTACACTTCTGGTGTTGAACACAGCATGGTTTCTTGGATATTTATACCTGAAACCTGTAATGGTATTCGCACCTCAAGCTGCATGCATGATAGCTTCTTAAAGTGAACCGATCGAGATAGAAATGTGGAAGTTGTGGACTGATTTATAAAGGCACAGGCTCAAATGTCATCATCCTGATTCTAGCTTTACTACCTAGACAGTCAGCAACAGCAGCTCCCCCTTTTCTATCTCCACTGTATACATTACAGGCCAGCTGGACCTGGTTTCCATGATCCGGCCACCTAACTATAATTTTTTTTAAATAATTAGTCCAGTAACAAAAATGTTGAGATGAGAGGGAGAGAAAAGTAGCCAGACATCCTCATTATTGGCATTGTCTTAGGGAAAACAACCAGCTGTCTTCTAGAAAAATCAAGACAAGCTGATCACTAGTTCCCCCAAATTATTGCCAAGGGTGTTTGCCTTCATTGTGACAATTTTATGTTAAATGTACAATTAGTGTGGACACAAATAGGCAGGTCTATTTCCAACACTATGGCTTGATTTGATGTGCACAAAGTTTGGGTGAAGCACTTTGCTCCCCTGATAACTATTATTGTCTGACATCTCAACCAATACTCTGCTGTAAGCTGACATTCCAGTGAGCAGATTTTCCTATTTAATAAATAAATTCACTATGGGGGCAGTGCCACTACCTACCAAACATTTAGAGAATGAAGTAAGGAGAACAGAGCAAGGAAGGTCAACTCACAGTAGATGCCTGTCTGTCGAGGCCAAGCTGGAAGAAGATCTCCATATCAAAAGGCACCAACAGTCATAAAGACTTGGTAGAAGAATCAGCAGAAGCTTCAACCAATAGTAGAAAAAGGTATGAGTATTGTGGATCTCTATTGTCTCCCAGCTTCTCAGACACTGAGGACTGCGGTTGTTATGTGAGGAATGTAAGTGGCAAATGCTGCTGCACTCTGTATCGCTTAGCTGGTCACAGAGAGATCTCTTATCTTTCCACCGGTTCAGTGACTAAAATTGGGGCACTCGCTGTTCTGCTTCCAGTGTTGCATCTGGTGTAATTAGGGTGTGCCCAGGCACACCCCCCCTGCACATGCCTATGGGTAGACCGCAAGTAAAAAATTTACTTTAGCTCAGCTGCTTCCTTCTGCTGTCAGTTGCAAAAAAAAAAAAAGGGAGCACTGAAATACTTACCTGACCTTTTTTATGAGCTCCCTCTGCATGCCATTCATCTTCTTTAGTGCAGCTCTGTATGAGGCAAGGGCACTGGCTGGCTGCTCAAGAAAGGAAGTCCATCAGTTCCTCAGCTTCACATACAGCAATGACAATTAAATAGAAGTGAAGATAGCGGCCAGTAGCACTTTGGGAGCTTGCACATGCTGACACTCAACATTTCAGTATCCGATTGGACAGGCTTGGAGTAGCAGACCTAAAGTAAATATTTGACATTAGGCCTGATTTAACTTCAATGCCAACTGATAAAGGCGTACCATTGCCATAGCAACCACTGCATTCCATACAAAACACAGAGCATTAAGACATTTGCAAAAAGAATATCAAGAGATTTCTAAACTGTAAATAGCGATCATTTGGTACGGCCTTAAACGAACATTCCATCAAAAAATAAATAAATACAGTGTCCAGTACCTCGATCCCATAATTGTAAAATAAAAAAAAGAACCGTAATAGGCTCAAAGTCCTTTGGTTGCATCACATATAGCTCCTGCTATCTTCAACACAATTGTTGATCTTAAAAGGAAATGCAAACTAAAAACTATTAAACGTTCATCTTTTGTAAAAAGAACAATTATTAAATATAAATAGCTAAATTATTTGCAGCATAAAAAATATAACATCTCTATAGTTTTCTTCAATCTTCCAGTAACGCCATTCAGACTTCATGTCCCAGCAGAGGGCAATAAAGCTACATATTAAAAAGTAGACTTTATTTCTTCAGTTTAATAAATATCTGGAAGAGAAACACAATAGATTGTATACTAAATGTTTGCACTGTATATATGTAAATCAAGATATGCATCAAATTTGTTGAAGTGACAGTTCAGTTCATTTACATTCCAAGCTCTCACTAGACTAGCCTCCTCCAAAGCTAAATAATTCGCCCAACCTCTCAAAGGGCCCAAGTTATTTAGGTATCATGCTACAAACCACAATAAGTTAAGCTTTCCTTCTTACTGTCCGTGCTATTTGTGGATGGATGAGAAATCGGTTTATTCACCTGCATTATCAGTTTAACATGTGCCTGTATTGTCTAAAGAAAGACACATTGAGGAGCCAGTCAGAGTAAAGCAAGATTCTTTGTCTGAGACACTATGGAGCTATTTATACTTCTGCTTACCAGTAAAAGGTGTTCAGTTGTATTGTGATTACGCAAATAGTTAGATGCTTGCTTGACGTTTACAACCTACGCTAGAAAAATGACAGCTAAATGTCATGAAAATAATACATTTCCTCTTACTGACTTGTCTGCCCCAGGGCCAATATTACAAGCAGTTGTAACATTCTGAAAGCTCATAGTTTGACGCGATTTACATTACTCCGTATATTAAAGATCATTGGTTTGAAATCCCAGCTTTTTTTTTTAGCTTATTACTAGGGTGATGACAGGGAATGGAGTATTTAGGAATATCTGGTTAATTTGAATATACCAGATAGGGACAGCTGTGCTTGTTATAGTTTGTACTTTTCTTATAAATGATAAGAGGGGCAGCTGACAAACAAAGTGTGCAATAGCCAAATAGACAATTTACTTTTTCTGTATTAATACACTTTTATTACAAAATGTTTTAAAAGCAAATGGTACTTAAAGCTGGCAGGTATCAGTGATGTATAAATAAAGGCAAAAAGATGAAAAACAACAACTGTAAATGCAATACATTATCAATGCTAGCAAGCATTATAATGCATAACTATTACAAATAGGAGAAAACAATCATTTTTGAGTTATAATGACTTGGAGTCAATAACTGGACATTGATTAAAGTGAATAATAAATAAATAATAATAATCACTGCTGAATCTTACTCCTACATCTAAAACTGGGGTCTGATGTAAGTCGTGTGCTGCCTAACATAATAAGAAGGGTATATTCCTTTAAGATTGTCTAGAAAAATGCGCAAGTTAAAAAAAAAAGAAACGTGAGCATCTAACATGAAAAGCTACAGGTGTGTTTGTACATTGAGGACCTTTTGAAGAACTTCTATTCATAAAGCCATTAGTGAAGCATAAGCGCCAGAGCTGTAGATAAATAATGGGATGCTACAAGTTGTGACAGGATTAGTAGCTGAAGAATGTCTCTGTGTAGTGCTCATGTTGGATGGCCTATTTGAACATCTGTTTTACCAAAGAGGGAATTGGTTTGTGAATACATTTAGTTCTCCAAGAGATGCACACTTGTACAACAGCAAATGTGAATAGAAAACAAGTAGTGTCCTCAAGCATGATGAACATTAATCTCACCTCACTTAATAATGCCCAAACTGGGGACTCTGTGATAATTTTCAGACGGATGGCTTTCATTTTTCCCAGAACGCTATTAATTTCACCCTCAGCAATGCCATTAATAAACTTGCCTGAGGATAAACAAAACAATGTGTTACAGTGGAAACGTGCTGTAGATTGGACAATGTGGTAAAATTGGTTTGAAACTAGCAATTATTTAACAGGTAATACAGGCTCAGACACTATAGTTTATGATGAAGCTCCAGAATATATAGATATATATCTATAGATATATCACACACATACATACACTATTATTATTACATAGTAATAATAATGTTGTTTTTTTAAAAATATAATTATAAACAAAACAAACAACAACACACAAACTCCAGACAGCCAATATAGGTAACTTTTCATTGTTCTGTAGACACCCAAGCAATGTAGGTTTTCAGAAAGGATTTGTAAAGAGAGGCAGGATGGGGTTCATCAAAGTGTGGACATGGTCTACCATGGAACCCCTTCTTCATTGTGGGTGGTACATGCAAAAACAAAGCATCTAAAAAGGAGGACCGGTAAACTTAAAGCTTCCAAAATGTAAAGATAGCCATGAGTGGATTAGCGGTAGCTTTTTCACATGTTTCTCAGAACTTAGTCTGCTTCATCAGAAAGGTGTAGGAAAGCATCTAGAAGTGACATAAAAGCACATTAGAATGCACACAACAGTTACATTTTAATTGTGTTTTAATATTAAGTTACCCAAGATTAAGATGAAATGTGTCCAATCCAGCTGGTTTCAGCAGCATCAGATAATTATTTTGTCCTTCACGAGCCCCTGTTCACATCTATGCATTGAGGTAACGTGTGTGAAGACGTGTGTTTTCACATGCTTTGCCACAGTGTGCCAAATCACGTCTTACTTTGTAAGATGCGCAGTGGTGCCATTCATTGTTAATGGCGCTGCAATGAACACTGCTGCACCATAAGCTTTCACGTGCCATCTGAGATATGTAGTGCTGGCTGCATCTGCCTGCATTACTCATCCCCTTTCCCCTCCCTTCCCCTCCATGAAATAAGGACACCTCGCCAAACGCAGTGTTCTTGTGCCTTCGGCTTGGCTGCTGTACGGGCTATTGTGAATGGTGCCCGTACAGCAACCCTTCGGTTTGACTGAACCGAAGAGCAGAGGCGGCCGAATAAGAGCTGAAGGATCAGCCGGAGCTACGGCTGTATCCTTCGGCTACATAGTGAATACCCCCTTACTGTTGGTTATTAATAACGGCCATTTAAAACATGCACATGGAAGATTCACTTATAGTAATGTTTCCTGAATGCCAGATTCACTTCGGTATAAATGTGTCCCTAAGGGTGCTTAGACGCAAGTGGATGGTTTTACAAGAGCATCTCGTCACTTCCACGGTTTCCCTGGATACATGTTGGCACTTGCCTATGGTTTGCATTAAACATTGGCGGTATTATGCACTGCATGTGAGCACACCAGCTTCTAATGCACAGTAAGAAGCACCACATTACAGTGATGATGAGGGGTACTGAAAATGAGGAGGTGCCTGCCAAAATGCATTCATTTGCCAACATACAATTCCTTATCTAGGTTAGAAATGGAAGTGAGAACAGAAATGGTGCCACTGCTCACTGATTAGAGAATCTTATTAAGTATTTACAGCCAATTAATGAATAATGGATAGTAACTGCCTGTGCTACTGAGCCACTGTAGGAAAACATAGATCAACAGGTTCCTTCAGTTTCCCAGCCAAACCAAACAATACTATACAATTAATTAATTGGTATTTTGCTTCAGGTTATTTGCCACAGATTTTGGCACAAAACGTGGAACACTTAAACGTACAAGTACTCATCCTATTATATTGTACTTAACACTCAAAATGTAGGCACAACCAATAAAAAAAGAAATACAAAAATAAATACCTTAACATTACTTCTAAGACTGTATTCTACAAGCCACACTTGTCCGTGCATTTTGCTGCATGATAATATATCAAGTAATCAAAAAACCCAGTGCTTTTTTAGGTGACTGGTTTACATCTATACGCTGCAATTTAGTGTGAAAGGGAAACTATGTGGGTCCATGTGTATGTTACCATGCTAGCTGCAATGCACATGCAACAGTGTGAATCCAATTACATACTTTCTATTTATTCTTCTAAGTTCCTTGCGTCAAACCTACAGGTCTTTGAAACTTGCTCTGTAGCCCTTTGCCGACCCCAGTAGTGGAAACGGGGACACTGATTTACAAAGGCTGTAATGGCAGTGATCTTTAACAGTTTAAAGAAGCCATCTCACCTTGTATTATTTTTCACAGCTCAGTAACCTATGCCCCACAGAGTAAGTTGCTTTTTATCCCATGCTTCTGTGTGCAGTAAAAATGGAGATACAGAGGGAAATTTATCAAAACTGGAGCAGACAAAATCTGGAGCAGCTGTGCATGGCAATCAATTAGCTTCTCCCTTTCATATTCAAATCTTAACTGAAGAGAGAAGCTAATTGGTTGCCATGGGCAACTGCTCCAGATTCTGTCTGCTCCCGTTTTTTTTATAAATTCCCCCCACAGACTTTGACAGCTCACTCGTCTTCATTTCTGACCATGCTCTGCAAAGTAGATGGCCTCTTGACTGATCGCTCTTATCTCACTGTCCCTGCACTTTCCAGACACAAGGGAGATCCCAGGAATGCAGGAGGGGGTACAGTCTCACAGGAATCAGCACAGGCACTAGAACTGGAAGGGGAGTCTTTTTTTGGTGTCTGGAAATGTAAATCAAGAATCTGTCTCCTTTGCAGAACATACAGAAGTTGGGAATGGGAGGGAACTTTCATAGTCCTAACTTTTTTCTACTGCACACAGAATCATGTGATAAAAAGCAACATACAATGTGGGGGTTAGGTGACTGAACTGTGATAAATAATACAAGGTGAGACTTCTTCCAAGGTAACATGTCCCCAGTCTCAGATAGTCCCCTGCAGCAGGTTTCAGATCTCCAACAACACCTGTAATATGTTTGCAGTGTAAGCGCATCTCTTCCAGTACGTCTGAAATATCTTACAGTCTTCTGCAGCATTACATATAATATTATGTGTTACCATTGGTTGGTGCTTTCAAGGATCACAACTGTTCCAGATAAACCTTCAGCTCAGAGGTCAACTTGATGACCCTTTTGTCACTGATTTTCAGCATTGCTTTTATACTGTACCTGTCCTGAATGGATTCACGCTAAAAACGTTTTTCAGGTTTATTTAATAACACAGTACAAAACAAAAACTTTAATGTGCTTAGTACTGCAACCACCAGCAACCAATTAGAGTTTTTTCATTTTTTATTGCAAACATCTTCATTGAAAGCATCATATGCGAAAAGAGCATTGCACCACGGAATAGGTACAAATGGTATTGCGTTTTAAAAAATAGATCAACAGATCATACATATATTTGCAAAAAAAAACCCCAAAAACATCAGTTTCCAAACATTCACAACCAATAAGAGCTCAGGGCAGTATAAATCCAGTTAAGGAGGTGGTGCGAGTGAGCGAAAAAGGAGGAGTAAAAGGAAGGGAGCTCAAAAGAAGGAAAAAGAAGTAAAGTCCGTGTGGCTCCCACAGGGCACATTACAGGTAAAATCAGAGGAACTAGGTGACATTATGTGAAGATAAGTATACAAAAATTGAAAGGCTAGCCAGGGGCTCCAAGTGGATCCGAACCTCTCTTCGATGTTCTTTAGAGTGGAGGACAGGTCTTCCATCTGGTAAATATCATTGACTTTATCAAACCACATACATTAGGGATGGAGGGGAGGTTTGTTTCCATAGCAGTGGGATGCACACCTGGGCAGTGTTCAGTAAATCAATGGTCAGGGACCATTGAATTTAGGGATAGAGCTTTTAGTGCGATGGAGCAGGCAGGTTGGCGGGTTCTCCCTCAGATCAGCCATTGTCAGCTGCTCCACGACCCCCAGGACCTTATTCCAGAAAGGACACAGGCTTAGACAGGACCAATTGATGTGGAGCATAGTGCAAGGGGCCGACTGGCACTGCCAACAGAGACACGACACCCGAGGAAATATGGAATGCAGCAGAGTCGGTACTTTGTACCATTGAGAAACAATTTTATATTCGATCTATGTGCAAAGTATTATAAGCGTTCCTTCTGGGCTTGAGAAAATGAAGTGCCCAAGTGCCTCTTCCATTTGGCCACAAAGGTGGGGTCTGAGTTAGGCGCAAGCCCGACATGGAAGCATAAGTCTGAGAAACAACGTGTCGAAAGGGAGCACCCCTGTTTCATAGCGTCTCAAAAGGTGTCAAAGGCCGGGAGAGGGCTTGGGTGATAGGAATAGACCTCAGAAAGTGGCAGAGTTACAGCGCACTCCAATATTCCAATGAAGGGTCCACCACCCGGCAAAGGTCCTCAATAGAAAGCCACTGATTCCGCACTAGGAAATCGCGTATGCGAAAGGTATTTGCAGTGTAGAGACAACCAAGCCAGAAGGAAAATTCAGATCCTCTAGCACAGGGGTCATGGGTAAAGGAAATGGGGACATAGAGGTAGTCTTAAATAAGGATCTCACCTGCAAAAGCGTAGGAGCTATAGTTGGATGCCCTGAAAACCAGGGGGAGAGAGACAAAGCCACGGCAAATCAGCAAGCGGTATAGGGGAGTCTTCCTCCTCCATAGATACCCAACGCTTGGTGCACTAGCAACCAATTCGCTTTTAATTTGCAGATTCCAGATGAATGAGGAGTAAAAATTTGACCACTATACATTATCGCACTTTACATAGTAACTTGCTGAATAAACCTTTATAAAAAGAAAAACAAAAAAAAACCTGCACTGTGGAAGCAGAGCCTTAAAAAGGCAAGCAAAATGTAAAGCATTAAAGGGTAAACAAATGTCCCATTCTGGATCTGTGCTTTCTGCAGTGTAGTTGAATTAGCAGTCATAGGTACAATGCCTTAGATTCAGGGCCGATGCACACCTAGGCGACACCCCACCGTGCGGCAATTGTGCACGATTATGCACGGTCAGGAGTCGCCCAGGTGTGTACTGATCGCGCTGTGCATGCCATTATTTTACAATGGCACCCCAGTCGCGCCGGGCGGATTGTTCGGTTTCCCAACAATGCCGCCCGTGCTTCCAAACACAAGCGTGGCTAAAACAGCCGCGCGTCGTGTATCGCAGAAAAAAAAGGTACTTGTACCTTTTTCCTGCAATACACAACGTGTGGCTGAGTTAGCCGCGGTCGTGTTCGAAAGCACAGGTGGAGTCGCGGGGGGAAACCGCGCGATCCGCCCGGCGTAACTGGGGTACAATTGGAAAATAATGGCACCCACAGCGTGATCGGTGATCACCTTGGCGACTCCAGACTGCGCAGCAATCTGTGCGGAGTCATGCACAATTGCCACGCGGTGGGGTGTCGCCTAGGTGTGCAACGGCCCTCACACTGCAGATGAGCCATCAGGCTGTAGGCATAGGATGCCCTGTTATTGTTCAGGAGGAATTCAAGACAAAAAGGTAGACTTGACTTTTTGGTACCGCTTAACCAAAATTACACCCAAAGGGTGTAATCCTCCGTGCTCCCTTTATGATAGCAAAACCTTTTTTTTTAGTTCACTTTAGGAGACAGGCAAGATTTGTTGATGAAATATAAATTTAGGACTGTGATTACCATAGTCAAGGTTTAATTCGATAGACCTGTTCTTTTCGTTGTAACTAAACAAGGAAGAAGCAAGACCAGTAACAAGAAGATGTGGAAGGTGGCAGAAATAGAATGGCAGAACCAATGTTTACAATGGAATACCCACTGT
This sequence comes from Nanorana parkeri, assembly GCF_000935625.1. Taxonomy (NCBI): domain Eukaryota; kingdom Metazoa; phylum Chordata; class Amphibia; order Anura; family Dicroglossidae; genus Nanorana; species Nanorana parkeri. Next base: position 298,324 of record NW_017308015.1, read on the forward strand.
TGGCATTTAAGGAAATGGCAGAACCGATGTTTACAATGGAATACGCACTCTTGGCATTTAAGGAAATGGAAGAGGACCATTGTTTACCTATTTGTATAAACCCATCTTCATCTATTTGCAGATCTTGCGGAAGATTGGTAACCTTCTGCAAAAAAACACAAAAGATTTTGCATGATTAAATAGTAAAATAAGCATTATTACAAGCATAACACATCCAAACATTTTATATTTACATTCATTCAAAATGTTAATTTATTCAAATTGTCATTAACAAACAAACAGACAAACCAAAAAACAAATATGGATGTGTTAACCATGTCAAACATCTATACTTCCAAAACAGCAATTCAAGAGAAATTATCTATCCACGTTTTTACTTTGCTGGTCACATGCAAATTGTGTGTTTGAGGTCAGATTTTGTTTCAGACTTTATTAAAAACACATTTTAACAACTGTGCAGGGTTTACCTGACTGAATGTAATTTAAATGGATTCTTTATACAGTATATAGGCTCTCATATCACAGTACATAGTTGTTGGTAAATGTTGCTGCTCTTACGCAACTGTCAAGAGTCATTATAGCTGTAGTGTTACCCAGAACCAAATAGAACAATCCTTTGTAAATCTGTTAAAAATCTGCAAGTTTATTGGCATATATGGATGATACAAGAATGTATACTAGCCTGTATATATAATTACCCTACTATTGCTGTAATATGCCTTACTGATTAGCAGGAAATCAAGCCACAGACAAATCAAGCATTTCATATGCACAAAACAATGTTATCTCTAGTGAGCCAAAGAGATTGTAGGAAGTCACCGACACGTTATACAAGCGATCCGCCAGCTCTGTAGCTGGCGGATCACTTGTATGTAAATCCGGGCAGTTTCCCGCGCGGCGGGGCTAACAGGCTGTCTTTTGACGGCCTGTCATATCCAGGAAGCTCTCAGCCGGGAGGCGGTTAAGGACTATCCCACATGTACTGGAGACTGGGTGCTAAGAGTTAACACACTTGCTGGTGACTGCCTGCTGAGAGGCAAATGCACATACGTCGAGTACTGGCAGCGGAGGGCATAATGCAATATAAGCAGGAGAATAGGTGCTAAGAGGTTAAAGCACGCACACTGGGTATTGAGGAGTTAACTCACATGAGCTGGGTACTTGGTGCAGAGGGGTTAACATACATGGGTTAAAGCTTATCTGTTGGGGACAAGTGACTTAGGGGTTGATGCACATGTGCTTGAAGAAGATCACATACACTGAAGACAGATTACTGAGGGGTTAACACTTCTAAGTTAGTGTGTTTTGGCAGGGAACAGGATACAGGAGAAAGACCAATGTGCGTTCTTAAACACAACTTTTGACTACATAGAAGTTACTCAGAAGCAATGACTACTTCTGCAGAGGGGGTTGAGCTTCACACTGAGTGCTGAACCTCCAGCCTGTGTGTCTGGGCTCATTGTGCAATGTCTATAGGGATCATGTGGACAGTGTTCAACATGTAATCTATGTGCTGGTAGAGTAAGACTCCAGACTGATGATACTCTGGATAGAAAGCTAGAGATTGTGCGGGATACAAGGGAAACCCCAGCCGGTGTGTGTGTGCTGGAGGAGGGATCTCACTGGGGAAAGACCAATTTATGTTTTGGAGGTGTATTGTTACTGGGGAAGGACAAGAAAAGGGGCTGAGTTGCATAGAGGGAAAGTGAAAGTAGAACTTCTAAATGATAGAATAAAAAGAAGGACATTCATGACTTCTGCAAGAACTGCAAGTTTCACTCTGATCACTTCAGAGAACATCTTAGACACTTCACTATAATAAACTTGGAGCTTGTGGTCTTAATGTACCAGTCAAGAAGGGTTTCAGGTTCACACACATAACACGTATGTGGGCATAACAGCAATTATCAATGATTTGGAACCACGCCATTTAAGTTAGTATAGCTCTTCCGGCTTTCATTCGCAATATTAGCCATGCATTACTAACCTCTGCTGGTAAAACCTGGACAGTGGTGTTAATCAGCTTGTCACCGGGATGTTCTATGTTTCCACTTCTGAATAGGTAACTAACAAAAAAAAAAAAAAGTTTCATGAAATTCTGTATGTTTACATATCATTAATTTTTGTTGCTACTATAGGTGCACCGAAATAGAAATTTAAAAACCGAAACCGGAATAAAAAAAAAATGGTCAGGCCGAAACCGAAAGTTTATTTTTTTCTTTTCTTTTTGTTTATAAACTTTTTAAAATGTATTTATTATTTTTTATTAAATATTTTTATTTTTTACTATACTTTTAGGGGCTTAGGGGAAATATTAGGGGGCTAAAAAGTCCCCTGATATTTCCCTTTTAGAATAGAAAAAGAGATTGGAGGACACAGAGTCCTCAATCTCTTATTCTGTATCCCCTGTTCTCTATCCTGAGTATTCCTGTTCATTTATAACATGAGAATATAGCATGTTTACTATAACCACAATTATGAATCAACACGAGGTGATTTAGCTCACTTCCCATTCATTTATAGTTGAGGATATAGTCAGTGCCGGTGCTAGGTTTCCTGCCTACACAGGCAAGGTGCATTTTAGCGCCCCCCCCTCTCCGACCCCCTGTAAAACTGCCCCGATGTCAAAAATGCCCCGATGTTTGCGCTATGTTTTTTTTTTCCACTTACCTTCGGCGCGGGAGAGCAGCGGCGAGTCAGCGCTGGTCCGGTGGGAGGAGCTCCAGGTGGGGTGCTAATTTAGCTGGCCGGCGACTGCCTGAGGTGCCGCGCGTGTCGGGATCCTC
>NW_017308015.1:301237-305219 GCF_000935625.1 Nanorana parkeri
GGGTCCTAATTTAGCTGGCCGGCGACTGCCTGAGGTGCCGCGCGTGTCTGGATCCTCAGGCAGTCGCCGGCCAGCTAAATTAGGACCCCACCTGGAGCTCCTCCCACCAGACCAGCGCTGACTCGCCGCTGCTCTCCCGCACCGAAGGTAAGTGGAAAAAAAAAACATAGTGCAAACATCGGGGCAAAATGTCCTGTTTTTTCCGCCCTCACCCTGCAGCGCCGTAAGGCGGCCGTCTGACTTGCCTTGCGGTAGCGCCGGGACTGGATATAGTAACCATACCATGCCCTCAATTATTTACAAACACTCAGCGATCACTGAGTGTTTGTACCGCTGACATCTCTGACAGCTGTCACAGGAGGCTGAGCGAGCGGAGCAGGGAGGAGAGCCTCCTGTGACAGCGTGGGCTGTCTCCGCCCCCACACCGCTCTGTCAGACTGTGATAGGTGGCTGAGCGGTGTAGGAGGAGAGACACCGGCCGCTCACAGCGCTCTCCTCCCGCAGCACTCGGCCGGCTGTCGCTTTCTCTCCTCCCCGCCGGGACACAGAGCAGCGCCCAGCGGGGAGGACAGAGACCTGGGATGCGCAGATGTATCGGCAGGAAAATGCCACTTTCAGCATTTAGCCAAAAGTGCAATTTGCGGCCAATATATTTTGGCGGCCGATATATCAGTGCATCCCTAGTTGCTACTATGACATGTTCTGTTTCAAGAAAATTAATAAAAAGTATCTCAATGAAAAAAGATCCATATACTTGCTCTAGTACAATAAATATACTGTAGGTCTAGGAACACTTGTGTGCTTCTATTTTTGAAAGTTACAACTAATTTAAAATGTACTTTCGATAATCTAGCTGTTTGAAATCACATTACCAAGTTTTGAAACGACAATGAAATATAACCACATCCCATTTTAAAATTTCATGTGCCATGCAGAAAGGACAAACATGAAGATGACAATAAAAGATCAAATTCAATAAAGAAATACTGATTTGTTTAGCAATAATGTATTCTTTTTAAGGAATACTGCAATATTACAAAATGGCATGAACTACTACACCAAATGTCCAGGGTTTGGTTATGTGAGCATACTGGGAAGAACTCAGAAGATTCTTCAAAAAAGTAAATATGCCGAACCTTCTACAACCTTTTACTTCTCCATCCTAGCAAGGATAGTTATATAACTTTAAGTCACATGCTAGTTTGGCTTTAATCCTGGAGCAATGTGAGGTCCATCTCATGTTTACTGTAAACAACATTCTTTTGACTGGGGTCATTAATATCAAGTATGTGCAATGTTAGTTCTACAAGTTTGTACAATTGTGTGAAAGACAACAGCTTCTGATAAAAAGGCATCACCTTATCTTCCACTGATAGATGAACCTTTAAGCTGGCCACACATCGGAAGAATTGTGTTTGAAGAAAAAAATTTTTGAAACATTCAGTCGATTTACTAATAGTTAATTTGGTTAAATCAACAACCCTTTTCAACCGCAGAGCCGAAAAAAAAATCTAAGGAGCAGGATGTTTTTTTTCAAACAAATGAAATTCTAACAGTGAATGTTCTATTTGTTCAGGAAACTCTATTCAAACTGAATGTGAAATTTCAAACATTTGTCAAGTCGGATAGCATTATCAGATGTTCTGATGATATATTTTTGTACAAAAGTGTACCAGCGTTAGATTTACGCCGCTCTACTTTTTACAGTCCTAAAAATAATCCTTTACAAATCTAATTTAAAAAAAAAAAGCTCTTTGTTTTCATGGAATCCATAGTTTGTAACCAACAGCTTGAAGTGCATACAGCTTGTGTTCAATACTAATGGAGCAAAATGTACAGTATTGTTGAACTAAAAGAATTCTGTAATATGTAAACCAACAACAAAGTATTTAGCATCTATTGAAATTAAAGTTTAATCAAACCTGCCGTTTATCATCTCAGTCATAACAGGAAAGTTTAACCAGCAGCTGCCCCTCATGGCTTTCAGTTTTTTTAGCTGTATCAAGAGCAAACAGAAGGTAGGGGCGAAGCTGGAAAATCTAGACTACAGCTGACTTCAAAGAATTTTAGGTTAATATTTTAGCCAAAACTGGGCACGTCTGTTCTCAAAAAGATGAAATGCAAACTCGGTTGAAGGGATAACAAGAGAAATAACTAGGGATGCACCGATATATAGGCCGCCAAAACATATCGGCCGCAAATGGCACAGGCGGAGAGCGCTGTGAGCGGCCGGCGTCTCTCCTCCCTGCACCGCTCAGCCTCCTGTCACAGATTGGCAGAGTGGTGTGTGGGTGGAGACTAAGGATGGGCTGCATGTTCGAGTCGACCATAGGTTCGACTCGAACATTGCATGTTCTAACGTTCGCCGAACGCGAACATTATGGGATGTCCGCGGTCTGTTCGACCCCGGCACATCCCACAATGCACTGCAACGTCCGAAAACGGTAATTGGCTACAGTCTTGCACCTGACCGCAGGTCAGGTGCAAGACTGTGCCAATCAGGGCTCAGTACAAATGTAGAGCCATGATTGGGCAAAGTCACGATGACTCTGCCCAATCATGTCTCACAGCTAAGTCCCTGCAGCACACTATATAAGGCTGCTGACACCGCGGCCCTATGTAGTGTGAATATAAATATCAATAAAATGTATATAAATGTCATTTTTGCTTCAGCAGGTTCTATACATCATACAGATGCGCCACTTTACGGTCAGTGAAAGGGGACCCCCCAGGCACCATATTTAAAGGAATTTTTAATTTTTAATGTTTCATTTTAAGTGATGTTAAATCACTGCTCCTTTAAAAATTGTATTTTTTAAAAGTGTTTTTTTCATTGATACATGTCCCCCAGGGCAGTACCCGGATCCCCATACACTTTTTATGGCCAATAAATTGCATATAAGGCTTCAAAATGGGGACATTTAAATTTCTGAGTTCTACCCCCATAGACTTGCATTGAGTTCTAAGTTCGAGTTAGAACTTTTTCCATGTTCGAAAGTTCGAGTTAGAACCGAACACGGGAGTGTTCGGCTCATCACTAGTGGAGACAGCCATTGCTGTCACAGGGGGCTGAGTTCTCCTCCCGCACCGCCCCGCTCAGCCTTCTGTGACAGCTGGCAGGTACAAACACTCAGTGATTGCTGAGTGTTTGTACCTAATTGAGGACATGGTATGGTTACTTTATCCTCAATTATGAATGAATGGTAAGTGATCTACATGACCTCCTGTTCATTCATGATTGTGGACATAATAAACATACTCTGTCCTCATGTTCTAAATGAACAGGAACACTCAGTATAGAGGTTTCCTGTTCATTGATAACAGGGGATGCAGAAAAAGAGATTGAGGACTCAACCTCTTTTTCTATTTTAAAAGGGAAATATGAGGGGTCTGTTTAGATACCTAATATTTCAAGGAAGCCACTAAAAGTAAAGTAAAAATAAAAATACTTAATTAAAAGTAAAATATATAGTTTAAAAAAAGTTTATAGAATACATTAAAAAAAAATTAAAAATTTGTTAATTTTAGTGCACCTTTAGAAATAACCATTGTTATTGTATTATTTTTTATTGTTGTTACACTGAATGTATTTCTACTGTTGCCTTAAAAATTCTACAAAACTGCAACTCATCTTTTTTAACATTTTGGACAGAGCGGGAAAGAATTAGAAGCCTTGACTTTTCAGTAAATCAATTTCATTATACTTCTAATGGAATTTATTGTAATATTTATATGGTGAAAACATATTCCGCAGTGCTGTAAAGAACACAAAATCTATCTTTACAACAGCGCCTGCGCTGGAAAAGCTTAGGATGTCAAGTCCAAAATGCACACACTTTATACGGGTTGCGATCCTTTTACCTACATTTATGTTTTTTTAATTGCACAAAAAACAAACTGGAACACTGGCATTATCTCAGTACCACACTGCTCTTAAGCATTTAGACCAGGGGTCGGCAACCCCCGGCACGCGTGCCCGGCT